>NW_020170449.1:372380-376983 GCF_000524195.1 Echinococcus granulosus | reverse complement strand
GGGTCTGATTTGAAACTGTCAGTGTTGTGCGAATTGCGGTGATGTACGGGAAGAGGTTTGCTCCATTGAATGTACTGTTCTGTACCATGTCACACTGTAGAACAGCACAGTACAGTACAGTAGAGTGGAGAGGTGCACTGTCAACAGTTTTCTTGGCCAAAGTGAGGGCAGTTGTGCCCTCCCACAGTATGCTTTGGCTAGATGCAAGAACAGATAGACAGACGAGTGACTGACTGATGAGTGATTGGTAGGAAGTGTGTGGACAAAGTGGATTAATGCGTGGCATCCCTTTTCCCTTCATTGCAGATGAAGTTGCCTGCGTCGTTGGGCCAGAAGAGGATTCGTGTGATCGAGAACTTCCTCTCCCATTACCAAATGGGTGAGTGTGGTGATTGTGGCCCTGTCCTTCGTTGGCAATTCATTTCCACACTGCTAGTGCAGCCGAAGTGACAGTAGCGGTGGCGGTGGCATTAGGAGTGGAACAGCAGTAGAGAAATAGGAGTGACGGAGTAAGAGTACGAGAGGAGGATACTTGGTGTCCACCACCACTGCTTGGTGGCGAACTCCCCTGGGAAGGGAAATGTCTGCCTTTTCACGGTCAAACGGGCAGCTTAAAAAGTGAATGGGGGACGCAGGGACGGCCAAAGCGATACATAAGAAAAGAACTTATTCCACCCCAAAGCGATCACTGGGTCATGGTTGAATGCCCCTTACGCACTTTTATCATGCCGTTTTTTTTCACACCATAGTAGAATGCTTTTAAAACCCTCTAGCTACATTTGCAATTCACTTTCTCTCTGTCCTTAACCTTATTATCCTCGTCATGTTTACTATCTGATCCTCTTCAATTTGTGGCAACCGACCTTCTACCTCCAAAATATTCTATTGTTCCATAAAAACGTGATTTCAGTGAAGGACCTGTTTTCATTCCTTAAGTGAATTTCTAAATCACTGGAAAACCGGCCAAGGTTTGAAGAATTTCCAAAAAGGCTTAATTTTTGTATATTTTGGCCATTGAGGCGGATTCACAAGACTTTGATCTTTTGTTTGCACGATCTTAGGATTTGTTTTAATCAGAGAGATTTACAAAGGCACTTTTATATCCATACCTGGTGAATTATAGTCACGCGAATATGTTCCGTATGTACTCCTTTTTAATTTTTTATCAATCTCTCACACATTAACCTTCCCACCGCCTTTCCCAATGCATCTTGCCTTACTGTTCCAATTGCAGAAGACCGCCATAAACTGGTTATGCAGACAATGCAAAATTATGGCGCTCTCCGGCTCCACACTGAGTGTTAACTCGCCCGCCCATTTATGCCCTTTATAAAGTAGCAAATGCTAAATGTCATGGACAACAAAAAAGTAGGATAAGCAGTCCCACAGGATCTGCATTTCAATGGCTGTAATTGCGACTAAGACGGTATGGTCTTCGATGTGCTTGAATCTGCAAATTCCTGTTTCTCTCATGAGTAGTAAATCGTTGGCTATTTGTTTAATTGTCGGTTTCGGTAAAGAGAGCCTTAACTGCATTCGCCTAGTGGGCTGGCATTCAGGCCATGCCGGTGAACACCCGGATCTTCTGTACGTCGGCGATACAGACTCGGAATGAGTATCATGCATTCCTTCGTCTTCAAGGAAGTCTCAAAGCACTACATTGGTGGCAGCGGATAGCAAAGCTGATCTTGGAGAATATTTACTTTAATTTTAACTGTTAGGTGATAAATTTTAGCTGGACGGATGAATAAGCGCAAATGCTATGGATGGGGTAATCTGTGATGACCCCCAACAGAAGGTCTAAAATGACGTCTACCATCTAATAAAAAACCCCAGTCCCATGATCTGCAGAAATAATTTTGACAACTGTAGCGACGCTGGCCGGGAATCATCTGGATTAGTCTGTTACGGAGCTGCCCATTCTTTAAGCAAGCACTTGATACCTCTTACAGTTTTCTACTAGTTGGATAAAGCGTAGGGCACTGAAGTTGGAAAAATGTGACAAGTTGGAACATACACAAAACTATCCCCACGGAATTATATTAAATTCCCTCCTTTTTACGCAACTCTGCTTTCAGGCCAGTGCTCCTTTGACTATTGATGGACAAACGTGACGGCCAGCACGTTCCTATACGGAACGCAAGTACAGATCCCTTCGTGGTAGTCTCAGCCGGGCGGCCTGGTCTTCGGGCAGTGCCAATTGCCCTGATCCCTTCCTTAAGTAGACAATGTAGATTCTGCCCGTGTATTGTGCCTTCTCTCGTCTTCAAGGAGGCCTATGGGGATACAGTGCACTCGAACGGGGTAAAAAATGCATCATTTTAACGAATCAGACAAGCGACACCCTAATAGTTGTCGTCAAACTAACAGGTGTTACTGTGAGCTATTAAATTTGCTTGTATTTGAAGTTCATAAAAGATTGAAGATCATCAAAGATGGACAAAGATATGACTGAGCGCTTTCTAAACTGGAACAAAATTCGCCCTACAGGTCAGAGCATCAGTTCCTTGGAAATGAATTTGCTAAGGGCTTCAATATCAGTGGGTCTACGTAGTCAAGGTGAAATTTTCAGTGGACGAATTCCCCTCTTTCATGTGGACAAGCGGTTGCTGTGAGTTGGATGGAACAAGGACAGAAGTGTTCCCTTTTGTACATAAAACGGTGCCAAAATTTTGAGTTAAGGAGGCATTTTGGTCCATAACCAACCACCCTGTGCCCAATAACGGAGAAAAACGACTGCTTGGAGGAGAACAATACGCGAATCCAGATACAATATGGTGTGCTACTGACTCCACTTGGGTTAAAATGCCCACTTTTGGGAGGATTCTGTGGCAAAGAGAAGGGCGGACAAGTTAATGTCCAGTGCCAAAGGATGTGCAATGACAGTTGACTACTCGTGTGCCTGAAGAGGAAGAAGAATTAATAAATGTCGAACCTGACATTCAATTTACATTCTGACGAAAGAACACAACAGCTGTTTGTTCATGAGATGATCAGTTCTTTACCGACAAGCCGTTCTTTTAATATTTACTCACTTTTCTTAGCGAGGAACTAATTAACTTTGCGAATATATTAACTTAATTTGTTAGGGATTCGGTGTTTTTTGCTGTTTTCTCTTTTTCGCACTAATCAAAAATGTCAAATTCACATCATTTTTAGAAACCCGCATACCCGCGACCTGCACATTGAAAAGACCGCTTACAGCGCACTTATCTTCTTCCCTGCGCATTTTAGATTAATTTCGCAGGAAAACAAAGTGATATTTGACAAATTTAATAAAGAGACTAGTACAATCTCTTATTTTGCTTCTGTCTACTCGAATTTTGAATCTTTACGCCATTGAATCTCAACTAACACAGTTACTGGATGTCTCCTGCGCGTTTACATTTGGTTGTGGTAATCAGTGAAATCTCTGCCTAATAAGAGTTTTTGACAAAATCATCGTGGAATAAGACCAGACACTAAATTTAATCAGACCGAGCCATTTTTGTTGGCATGTTTTTAAGTTGGCCTGGAAAAATGCAGATTGCTTAGTAAACCCTGCTAAAACCGCGTAAGTTTGGAAGCTGATAAAAGCTTTCGCTTTCAACTGACAATGCTGCAGTCCTTTTGTCATTTTCGAAGAAATTACTCAAAAACTCCTTTTTATGAATGAATTGACCTGCTAGCAAGCGTATTTCGCTAAAAAGATAAGGCGATTGAATTATCTAAGTTGTAGGAATTCAACTACTTTCGGCCTTATTTTGAACAAAAAACAAGTGAGATTTGGTGGAAAATACTAGTGAGAGCCAGTTAGTATATTTAGAACCCTTGAGGGACAATATTTCCGAGTGTGACTCAGCTCATGAAAATTTGTCAGTGATAGGCGAAAAACTTTAGAGAAGAATAGCAAAATTGGCCTTTTTAGAATATACTACTTATATAGTTTCAGTATTGAGTCGTTCCTCTTGCTGATTCTTAAGAGTTACTTGAAGTTTTCTACAGGAAAAATTCAAACTATAAATGAGAACTATTTGCCGTAGACTTTTTTATTCATAAAGTCACAAATAATGCAGTTTGGTTTAACTAATCGGAAAGTAACATGACGACTCGTGTAACAAATCGCCTTGTCACTTTTGACCTTTATTAAATTTTCCTTTTCCACACCAAAACAGGTTGACAGGCGTAAAAGAAACAAGATTAATGCGTTTTTATTAACATCTATATATTGCTGAAATAAGTGTAAATGCATTTCTCCAGGGACCTCTTAAATGGCACTAAGGTCAGGAGAACTGGTCGCGATTCCTAATTCCTCCTTTTTAGCTTTTCAGGAAATGAGCAATTTTCCATTTCTTTTACATCAAAAGCTGTCATTTCCGTTTTGCTTTGCAAGATTTTTAATTTGCATGCACCAGTACGTTGTAAACCATTCGAAGTATGTACCTTGCGATCAGCGAACGGGGTTCCTGTTGTTGACTGCAACAACGCAGGCCCTGCAGTCATGTTGCATTACTGACAAACCGTGGTTCAAGAGGTCATCCACCGGCCAAACGAATTTAATCTCGCCTGTAAATGACCCACGCAGGAGGCCTGAGCTGAGGTGAGGATAGTTGTTTTCGCGCTA
>NW_020170449.1:362735-372280 GCF_000524195.1 Echinococcus granulosus | reverse complement strand
CGCGGAATGGATGGACAATGGGAAAATTAAAGGAGAACAAATTTATTAACTTCTCTGCAACAATAACAACAAGGGAAAAATAAATGGCAATTAATCTCCATTTGCCTCATCACATGGGATTTCTCGCGAAGATGCGCAACATGTCAAGTGGCATTATTTCCACCTTTCCCCTTTTTTTTGAAAAAAGTCCCTCATGCTGCTCGCTTTTCTCCCTCCTTCCGCATGAATAAGCAGTAAAGTTTGTTGCGAAGAAGTATTGTAGATTAAGTTACCTTTCGCATCTTTAATTAACGGCAGCTTGGAGTTGACTGGAGAATCATCTCGTCCAGGTCACACAGACCCATGCCTCTCTAGGAATGGCGTTCTGATGTCGCCCATTCCTTTAATATGAAACCCAGATAGGCATCTCGGTAGCGTCAAGATCCCAAATGAAAGGAAACCCGGAGTGGAATCGGTCCAAGGTGCTCAGCATTCAAATTGGATCCGCTGCTGTTTTTGTGGTAAGTAAACCTGCTGGAGGACATCGTTCAATCTTTACTGAGGTCTCACAACTATGGCCTCGCATATGTGCTCCAACAATTTGTGATAACCGACCGCACCGAATTGTGCTCCACACAGGTGGGCCAAGTTTAAGACAATAAAATTGATGCGGGCTGTACTTGGCTCGGAATTAATTAGAACAATAGGCCACGTCTGGACTGTGTTGGGTGCTTCTCCTCTGAGACCCTGGTAACTGCAGTATTAACCGAGGACATGAATCTACAGGATACTGCTTTGATAAAGGCACCCCTTTGGGTCACCTCCATTGCACCTCCGCCGGGCAGTCGGATCTCCGGGCAATGGCAGTAACCACCCAACCCTTCTGTATGTCGGCAATACCTAACCTACTCAAGTATTATGCCTTCTTTCGTGTTCAGGGAAATCTCGGAGCAATCCATTAGTAGCAGCGGAAAGCGAGCCCTACCTCAAAGGGCATCCACCCTGATTTTTACATCCTTGGCGGCGCAGAAGAGGTCAGCAACCACCCCAGTTCTGCGTTCTGTAGGAAAGCTATTAACAAATAAACCGACACTAGCCGTGAACTATCTGAAACAGTTCGTTACAGAGCTGTCTACCCTTTCTGCGCGAAGATATTACTTATATGAAGACGCGATACCTTCTCCAGATTTACCAGATGAATGGAAAACAGATAGTCTGTCTGGGTGGCTCTGAAGTATGAACAAGGTGGCAAGGAGGAACAGATGCGAAACCCAACCCACAACAAAATTATTAAAAAACCCCTGTTCTCAGACCAGTGTTGCTTCGACTAGCGATGGATCCAAGTAATGGCGAGTGCGTTCCTCTGTCCCCGAATCCAGTTCCCATACAGGACGAAACCCTGGATCCAGTAGAACTAACAAGAGGGATAAATGACGTTGCGGTCAAGTATGTCCACGGTTGCATTGAACTTCGATGACTCGCGCAGTTGCTTTGTGGGTGTTTTTCTCCTGCATTATCGACTGCGTTGTGACGGCTGACGCGGGAGGATGACCAAGGGAAAAGCCAGGGACGACGGTCAAAAGAAGATAGGCTGCGTAATACTTCGAGTTTATTCAACTCGGCTTTGGCAATGGGCCACTTAGAGGCTCCACCACGGTGCCTCCAGCAGACGGTCTGACCTCTGGGCCATGCCATTAGGCCCAAACATAGCTAGCCACTAGTTTAATAAATTTTTACAGACAAGTTAAAGGACAGATTCCGGTAATTTGAATACCAAAATTGGCGGCCCTACATGACCCCTCCACAGAGTCAGTCTTGAACAGCATCGAACCAGCCTACAACTTGAACCCAGAGTGACATCATTCGTGATTCCAACTCAACGAAACACACATCTTGATTAGCTACATGAACGAACTAGCCGGGGAAGACATGCTTTCAATCAACAATCCACTGCTGCCATTGTGAGACACAGTAGAAATCAAAATATCTTCATACGCTTCTCAACCAAAAACCTATTCCGAAGACTTCGATTGCTACCTACAGCAGGGTAAATACATTAGCTTTCTGCGGAATGCGACCTCAAACACTCCTATTTTGTTTGAAAGCTCTCCACAACCGCATTTTCAAGTTGCCCTTATAAAAACATAATGCAAATTACAATAAAATGAAAAACACGACTTCATTTTTAGAGCATGAGATGGGGAGAGACAGATATAAGGAATCAAATTTTACAGAACAGGAAAACTGCTGACCCCTCACTCCAACAGATGGCCCTTGGTCTTCAGTTTCTTCATTACCCGACCCTGTTCCGTGGCAGCGGCGCGTTTTCTTCGTTGCGAGGCCAGCGACGATGTCTGCTG
Organism: Echinococcus granulosus; assembly: GCF_000524195.1. NCBI lineage: Eukaryota > Metazoa > Platyhelminthes > Cestoda > Cyclophyllidea > Taeniidae > Echinococcus > Echinococcus granulosus. The sequence goes on along the minus strand of NW_020170449.1, from coordinate 369,941 downwards.
CTGACTGCCACCAAATGCGTAGGCAGGTGAAGCATCACCCAAAGGAGAGGGAGAAGAAGTGGTGTGGGGGGAGGGCATGGGCGAGGGAATGGGGGGTGGGACAGTGGTCAGGCCCCCCGCACTACCCGCCGCTGCAGCCAGAGAACCTGCATGGCCAAAGGAATGACGTGGTGGGGCGGGACGCTTCGAATCTGCTGCCTTCAGCGCAGCCAACACGCTTGCATCAACACCGGGAGGTGGAGTGGGACCGGAGGTACCTGATTTGCCAGAATTCGTTGTCAGATTGGCAAGACTTGCTGGAATCTGTCGGGATGAACGAAGAATTCATATTTATACCTCATGAATGCTGATGGTTGTTTTGATGGCATACCTAGTTGCACCAATTTTTCCAGCTCTCCCCAAGCTAACGAAAGTCTTTTAATGGGGATGAAAGAGTACCCTACTATATTCATTTCCGTCTCACCACGCGAATGGAGGAGGTGCTCAAAAGAAGAGTAGAGTTTTGTACCATCGATATTTGTTTAACAGTTTACATTACTGTGTAGATTCCCTCAATCTCCCGCGAATTGGCCTCCACAATTATTCTAAATAGCTCTATTCATGGGGCTATTTTCTCAATCCCTCTTTGCGTTCATAGTAAAGATACCTCCAGACCCGCATGTCTTAAAACGCCTTGAGGAACAAGGGTGGGATATTTCAGCAGATTTAGGTCAGATCCAATGTATAGGCGGTTTGAGCAATATAGATCATCATCCACTCGGCAATATTTGTCCTTATTAGTAAGGCAAGGAGGTGAGAAAGGGGAATACGAATTACATCGGATAATAGGATAAAGTTACATTAATTGGAAGTGAAAGAGCAAACAGAACACGGCCGAGATTTTAACGCGAGCAACGCTTAACTCCTAAGTGAGAATTCTAACCACCTTCCAAAGTAAGACTGTAAAAGATAAAAAAGGACAACCGGCAACAGTATCTTGAAAAAAGACCTACCATAGTTAAAGTGCTTTATTAATCCAACATGACACCCTTAAAATTGTCTTAATTCTTCTCTTTCCCTTCCAATTGAGTTACTTTCCTTTTCACCAAATATGCCTCAAATGTGTACCGAGCTGGCTAGGATGTAAAAAAGTGGATTAAGAGGGTGCGAAAATGGTTCGTTTGAAGCACTTATCCAACTGATTGGTGCCAAGTGGTAACTTAATTTTGAGAACAGAAGCGCCAGTTTTGATTGCAGGAAAGCTGGACCTTGAATGTGGGAACATAAACCCTAGCATGGGATAAGCGGGCCTGAAACGGACCGGAAGTTGTGTCAAGAAGGTGTTATATTTTTCTTGCCCTGGTAAACAGGAAGCACCCTTGGAGGATGCTCAGGTTTGATTTTAACAAAAGAAATATACTTCCGCTCCCTTAGTGGAGACCTGTAAAATCGATCAAGTGACCAACGGCTTTGTTGGTAAAAGTAAAACCAATCAAGTGGAATAACGATTTGGAATACCGTCTCCTACAGTAAGTCCGTTTTCCAAGAAAAAAAAAGTTGTTTAAAAATAAGGCCCAAAAGTTGACAATCTACGATAACTCCAAATTTCAGGCTAAGTGATCCATGGCGTTGATAAGAGAAAAGAATTTCGAAGTAACTCCGAAAAGACGATGATGAAATGGTTCGAGCCAAACAAGGAAAACGATTTGAGGCTGATTAAAAATATGGAAGAACATAACCAAGGCCTCCCAGTGACTGAGTCGGGAATCTCGCGGTGTATTCGAGACAGAACTCCACCGATTAAAACTTTTCCAGCAAAAAACTTGTGTTAGTAAATAGCTTGTGGTTTCAACGATGAAAACTTTACAGTGCACACCCCTCATTCCCCCTGTCAAAGCAGTCATTATCTCCGCACGTTAAAGCATCAGGTAGATAAGACAGCAGATACTCAAAGGACATAATTAATGTCAGAAAGATGGAATCGCCCCGTGAAATGATCACACGCGGTCAGCAGAATTCACAATGCGAGCACGCACAACGAAAGGCTTGAAAAGATCGTGACTCACGTCCATTCTCAGTATTTTACATAATCTTGATTGGTTCCTTTTTCCCAAATAAAAATGGAAGCCGTCAAAACTTTCTCACAAGTAGTCATCTAGTTCCCTAATCTTGGCAGTATTTTTTGTGGAAAAAGTGAAACACAGCAGACAGAGAACAGGCTACTCACTTATACATGAAGACTAGAGAGAGAACAGTACAGAAAAAAGGTGTTTGCTTCTGTTTTGAGAAGAAGGTAAGGTAAGTACGACTGTCAGGATTTGGCACATTTCTTCACAAGCATTTCTTACAATTCTTTAAGGTAAGTGAGTTCAATGTGGAGGGAGAATGAAAGTCATTAAAACCTCAAGGAACTGGTATTTGTTTAAATGGATACTTAACTAAGCGAGCTCTTCAACGCCCGCGAGATATACCAATATCGTCCATCTATGGACGGACTCTAATCTATGCTCATAGCCTTGAGGATCTTCTAGGTGCTAATAGTGAATGGATACGACCCCGGGGAGGGCTTGGAGCCCCACACGACCTTCCTCAAACTATTCCAACAAATTATTTTACAAATAATCTCCCCCTGTTTGAGCACGTAACCAATCAAAACAACTGAAAACCATATAGACACCGACCAACGATCGCAATGGATCGTGACTTCTAAGAAAACTTCAATTTCAGGTAGGCAAAAAACAAAAAAGAGCACCTCCAAAAAGTACAACAAGCGAAAATAAGTTACCAATCTATTGAGGCATTAACGTGGCATTGCCCCCACTGCGTTTGTTATGCCCCATTCCGATTTCCGGCAGATTTAATCGAAAACAAACACGAGAAAAAAAGATACGCTTTAGCGATTGCTTTTTTCATTAAATTTACAAGCGTGATATCTAAAATAGAACGTGATTTGCGTAAATCCGACTAAAGGTATAGAAAAAAACAGCGGAAACGAATCAAGCTACCGCAAATTGAATTGATATGGTTGCAAAGTCAATTAGTTTCTTGCTGAGAAAAGACGCCCGTTTGTGTACCTCCATCTTGAAGGTGAAAAAAAAAAAACAGAAATAACGGAAGCGTATCCTCCGGTTGTCGGTAAAGAACCGAGTAGCGCATGAACGAACGGTTGTTGCGTCCCATTATGCCTAAATTAAATGTCAGGCGCAAAATTTATTTGTTCTTCTTCCTCTTAGGACACAGAAGTAGTCAACTGTCATCAGACACCTTATGACGCCGAACAATGACTTGCCTGCCTCTCTTTGGAACAAAATCTTCCAAAAAAGTGGGCATTTAAAGCAACACGGAGGCGGTAGAGCATTTTATTGAGGGTTAGTGCATTGTTTTCCTCAAAGCGGCCGGTTTTGTCTGTTACTGTACACAGAGCGGTTGGCGATGGACTGGACTAGGGCCAATGTTAAGCCTCTTTTCCTTCCATTGTCTTCAAGCCAAATGTTCACTCAGACGGTGGAGATCGCTCTACCATGGGCAACACGCACATAGCAGGACAGGGACGGCAAAGCTGTCGCCGCTAGTTCTCATCATGAGTAGACACTTGACCTTCCGGTTTCCTTGGAGTCCTACCCTTAGAAGAGCGACTTTCTTGACCTTCTGGTCATATTACATACAGGTCAATAGGAATCGCACCCAGCCTACAGGCTTGATTCAAAAACGCAAATGTTTTAATTCATCCAGTTAACAAAGTGTTTCAGTGTCTGCTAGCGCCTTTTCCAGCCAGTAGTCTAGAAAAAAGTGATTTGTGCAAATAACGTCTTAATGTTTGGAAAGGTTGACGCTATTTGCTGTCAAACTACACTAGGCGGGCCATCTTAGCATTAAAGAGGCGATTGAAAAATTTGATAAGGCTGCTACCACCCTTCCAGCTATCCCTTAAACGCTCACGTTCCCACATAACCAGTTCATGAGAGCCCTCTACAGGTAAAACAATGAAATACGAAGAATTGCCGAGCAAAGGTGAAGAGGTAACGAGGTGGTTAATTTGCATAAAAATGATTAAAAGTTAAACAGAACACATTTTCGATATTTACAGGACTGTGTTTTACCCGGTAGAAACACCCAAGCCCATTTTAAAATCATGATTGTATCAGATCTGCCTAAAAAACTCATCCTCATCCATACTCCGGGGTTATAACACCAAATCCCATAGGTTTTATCTGTATGTGCTAAATAGCCTAGAAAGCTTGAAGTTGATCGCTTCCTAACACCCGCCAAGATAAAACTGGTTGTCAAAAATGCCTTCGTTGAAACAATAATTCACCCACGCACCATTCACATCATAACGGATAAACTTCAAAAAGTCACAAATCGTTTGCATAATCAGATCGTGATGAAGATTTATTTTCGTTCAATACTCAGCTCAATGAGGATGAAGGCAAATTTTGAGTTCAACCTTCCTCAATCAATTCATCCTAATTCAACATTGGAAGAAATGCTGATGAACACGAATGCGGATTGTGAAATCGACAGCCCTTGATTAAGTGGAGCAAAGCGGGAAATGAGGACACACTCCTGAACTCTATGGGTCCTCCACTACCAAATCAAGCTGTCCATTAGAAAATCCCATGGACCAAAAATAGCAGTGATTGTAAGTAAAAAAATGACTTTGTAGAAATGCTACACTTTTATTAATGCTTCCACCTAGGCTGCCAATGTATCAAAACTCTTAAATGTAAAAGAACCGAGAGGATATAATCTTCATTATCCCTTCCTCCCACTCAGCACATCCGTCTTCCTTAAGAAAAACCATACTATGGTTTCATTACAACTACAATCTACTTGTTTGGGGTCTTTTGAAGGAGGAAAACGCACTACCACTTTTCCTACCAGTAAATATTTGTGGTAGCAACGAACAATTATTTTATGTTTCCTTTTTGAGCAATACATTTACCAATAGCCCTATTAAATAGAAAAACTACCTCCTTAGGAAAGTGATGACCTAATAAACCTCAACACGCATTTACCGCCCACAAACGATTGTTGATAAGGTAGGACACTGACGGAAATGAAATAAAACAGACGGAAAAGGAAATGCAGACACCCTACTATTTATCAATTAACTAGCCCCTGCCTTAACCTGGTCCTCCACTTGGTATTCTATTCGTAACAATAATGGCTAATGCATTTAAAATTTAGAGTTGGGTGCGAGAAACAAAGCACTGAGATTGCGTTGGAGATAAAAAGCCCACTTTATCACGGTTACACATGGCCCTGCTGATGCCATAGCCAAACATTTATAATATGCAAGAGAGCCATGATATTAAAATCATCATCCAGAAAATCGCAATTCTCCATTCGTGACGTTGGATGGACAAGAGCACTATTGGTGGGAAATGACTGCTCCGCACCAAAGAAACTACTGCTAAGGTACGAAGGTCACGTAAAAAGGTCCACAAATGAGAAAGGCTCGTTCATTCAAAAATTTCCCAGCTTTCCAACGATTGTAGATTACGAAGACCACTGAGTTATGCAACTATTTCCTCTAAAAATGCCAATGCTTCCGAAGGCATCCCCTGAGGCGGTTAAAGATGGAGTAGTCAAGCCCAAACCACACAGTTGAGATAATGGCTACTTTGTTCGGGACTTTACCAGTCCATAGGGAGGCGTAGATCGCAAAAGCTATGAAATTGCATTCAGCATCCAATCAACCCACGCGTCAAAAACTGCAACCTCCATTAGGAGCTCGAGAATACCCGGGAGCGCCCACAACCACCACGAAAAGAATTAAAACCACCAAAAATATCCAGACACCAATTTTTAATCAAGTTTCTTCAAAGGTGTTCAGTTAGGGGACATATTGGAGTGTTCGAAACTTATCCACTTTAAAGGTCAGACTCACAGGCTAAAGCCTCATAAAATCAACTCCCACGCCCATTATTGTACCCTCTAAATGGAAGTTAAGTATGCTCAGGAGCGCTCCTAAAGACAATAGCTAGAGATGAGACTATTAGCTGATTTTACACAACCCCTCTCCAATGTGTGATCAAAGAATCCTACTTAACCAGTCCGCAAAGGATTTGCATGAAAAGAAATTAGGAGAAGCAAAAGGTGAGAAATGAGTACCCTCTCAGCGGCAAACAGTTCCATACGAGCCCTGGCGGCGTGGAGTTCGTAGTCGCATTGCAGCAGAGCGCCTCGTAGATCGTAGAGTAATAGGATGTTACTGCGCAGCCGATTGTACGCTTCCACGATTTCTTTAGTCGCCGGAGGGCTAGGATCTGTTCACAGAAAAGGAAAAGACACCAGATAAAATCAACATCGATTCCTATCGCGGCTTCCATCGGCCCTAGACGAAATAATTGGGTCCGTTCCATGCCTCCACATTTAGAGCTTTTAAAGAAGACGCCCATTTAATAACATCTTCTACCATATACCTCGTATCACGGCATCCCTGTCAATCCTAAATAGGCTAACAGGTAGAAAACATCCATTATCTCTGGTATTTCGGTTCAGTCGTCTTTGCAATGAAGACTTATTGGCAACACAATTTCAAATAAGAGTTCTTACTTGCTCTATGCTGAGGGCTTGTCACACTGTAGCTATCTTACTGATTTGCCGACTGATCGGAGCAAAGCGGCATTGTAATTCCGTATTAACCCCAAAGGGTAAAAGATAAATAGGAGAGCACATTTACTAATTAAGCCTAATACCTCGTTAGAAAAACTCAACCGCTAAGCGAGCCTTCCCAGTCCTTTGCGACTCGCACACAATCCAGCGCATAAATTACCCTCATTTGAACTAATCTTTTACAAGTGCACATTTAGTTGGCTTATTATGATATCGAAGGTGAAATAAAAAGGCAGTGCTAAATCCGTTACCATCCTAATTGCCTGCTTCAAATAATCTCGTATCGGTGCAACCAGTTGATGGTGTTCTTCTGCAACTGGAACAATGAGAGAAGATGCACAGGGTAAGGCAGAGAGAAGACCAATGTGTTATTCAAATATTAAACAGTCGTACGTAGGACGTATTCGCGTGACATTGTTTCACCAGGTAGGGATACCCAAAACCTCTTTTGAAATTCATGGTTATAACCCAGACCTTATGATCTCGCATACTGAAATGATGCAGATAAATTCATAAATTAGACCTGCTGGGACACTTTTCGGAAAATTACAGATATTTTGTACGATTTCACAGAGAAAACCACCAACAAGTTGGAAGAAGGAAAGC
>NW_020170449.1:361630-362635 GCF_000524195.1 Echinococcus granulosus | reverse complement strand
GGGCAATTTCGAGGGTGTGCCAAAAGATTCTAAAACGCTCTTTCAAGTAAGACCGCTAATTTATGCACCAATAGGCCAGAATGGGAACACCACTTCAAATTTTCAAGAGTTACTTCATGACCACATAATTATAAACAGGATAAGTCAATCACCATGACCAGAGAATGACGAGAGTAAAGGCGAGAGACAGACCCATTTTGGAGGGATTTCAAAAGGTAGTCACTCAATTGAGGAAAAAAGCGAGGGCGTACGCAAGACATTCAGCCAAAATCCAAAGATAACTTGAGACAGCAGTAATGAGCTCTTTTCCCTTGTATTAGTCTGTCCGTCAGTCCGCCCATTCACATCTGAGCTGCTCACTTGACCGTGAGATGGGCATTTCCCCTTTCATGGGAATTCACGATCAACTGAATGTCGTGCAAAACACACCCCCTCCAGTGCTCTAACCTGGACACTCCCACTGCTCTACAGCTACTCCAACTTGTGTAAAAGTCGATAGTGATATTGCTGCCACTCCTGAAGCCACCACCACTACTGCTACCGCTACCGCTACTGTCACTTCGGCTGCACTAGCAGTGTGGAAATGAATTGCCAACGAAGGACAGGGCCACAATCACCACACTCACCCATTTGGTAATGGGAGAGGAAGTTCTCGATCACACGAATCCTCTTCTGGCCCAACGACGCAGGCAACTTCATCTGCAATGAAGGGAAAAGGGATGCCACGCATTAATCCACTTTGTCCACACACTTCCTACCAATCACTCATCAGTCAATCACTCGTCTGTCTATCTGTTCTTGCATCTAGCCAAAGCATACTGTGGGAGGGCACAACTGCCCTCACTTTGGCCAAGAAAACTGTTGACAGTGCACCTCTCCACTCTACTGTACTGTACTGTGCTGTTCTACAGTGTGACATGGTACAGAACAGTACATTCAATGGAGCAAACCTCTTCCCGTACATCACCGCAATTCGCACAACACTGACAGTTTCAAATCAGACCT
>NW_020170449.1:359075-361530 GCF_000524195.1 Echinococcus granulosus | reverse complement strand
TTATTTCCTGTCTTTAACCAAAACCATGGTAGTCCGTCACCGCCTGGTTATGCGATTTTAGGACCTCAAATGAAATATTAAAAGTTGATTATTATAGCCAGTACCGTTTTTACATTACTTAAAATCTTCAAAAAATTCTAAAGTAAACCATATTCTATCAGATTACTGGGCTATTAAGAATCACTACTTTGAGCCTCTGCAGTGGCAGCACTGGCAGTAGACGAGTGACTTAAATTACGAGAATCTCATGACATAAATAGGGTGGCGCTACTTTAGAGGAAGTAGACGCGCTGCTCATTATCCGCGTCTGAGTAAAGGGGAAGGAATGAAGTCGCAGTGGAGCTAAAACGTCTTCTCAAGGTAACTGGAAGGAACGTCATACTGCAGCTCAGCGTTGAAAATGCTCTTAGTCAGCGGTTTGGTCGGTCTCGAGCAAGCGGTGGTGGATCATCAATCAGTCACCCAATCATGGAGCACACACGAACCACTGACAACGTTAATTTGACATCTTAATATTGAATTGTTTATGCTTGAGGTGGAAAATAAAGGCCGGTAGGTGATGAAAAATCGACCAAGCCACTACGAAACGCTGCTTTTGCTGCTTAGCTCTAATGGCTGAACGGCGCGTCAGACAGGAAACTTGCAATTATAAGCTCTGTAAATTGAACAGCCCTTTTTTGCTTGAGTAAAGTGGTCAGGTGTCAATTTGCAGACGGATTTGAATTGTAGAATCAAAGTTCATCTACAATGGATTTCACTTGACCCCCAGATCGAGACACCTGCGTTTTTGGCTCATTTTTGAAATTAAAACCGTCTTTTAGAACAAACAACTCTAACACACCACCGACTGATGTGCTGTGTATTCTTTAGTCACTATTCAAAGTTGCCTATCCACCAGTAATTGTACGTTTCACGACAAAGAAAATTACGAACCTCGTCGTTTTAGGGCCTCGTGAATGGGATTGAATGTGAGAGTCAGAGATGTCACCTATTTGACCTCTCAGAGTTTGAACCATGTTTTCTCGTCAGCCGTCGTTAATCACTTAATCACAAGCCAGCAGTTTAATCTTTTTTTTTCTGAACGACCGCAACAAATCAATTATATCTTAAAACGCCTACAATTCCTTAAATTCCATGTCTAGTTAAATGGGTCCTTCCAGTCTCCTACGACTCAGTCCTCAGACTAGTGACGCTGATACACGAGCTCTCGGCCATGCTTATGCCTTTTAATGCCTTTATGGCGGAAGAGAACTCCAGAGCTAATATTAGTGACAGATTAGGCGGAACTTCCGTCACCCGCTCACAACCATCCTGATTTCATTGGCTGAATGGTACGCTTCAACAGTACAATAAGACATTGTTAACAAGCGAATCTGCAGACTCGTGGCAGAAGAGTTCCTGGTAAGTACCCGGAACTCAAGCGCTGTGTTGATAGCATCCACAGGGTTGATTTTAGCCCCACACTCCGATTCCATTGCAACATATAGGGATACGAAACTTAACATACCAAAGTGGCAGACATAGCTGACGAGGTAGCAGCAAGAGCGGTACTGAGAGAGCCACCAGCGCGACCTCCAAGACCCTCTACTAAGCCTGCAACCCCCTGTGATCCCATGGTCGATTTTCGACGCTCCAATTGTGCTGAGCTCCCAAAAATCCCACCACCAGCCAGTGGGTTCGTCCGGCGTGAGCCCGTTGAATCGTCGTGTGTATTGTCGTTGAAGTCACGGGTGGCGGATTCGGCCTGCAAGGTACGGAAGGTGTCAGGTGATCCCATTGCAAATAGGAAAGAGAAAGTACTCAGTCTGATATTGAGTCAAGTTGGAAGAATTCGGAATATGTGCCTGATGTGAAAAACACCATGTAGTTTTCTTTAGTCGGGAAATACCTCATGAACATCCATTACTGGGACCAGCGGGAATTTAAGAATTCACCCATCACACTTTCAGATCGTGATGTGATTGTGAGAATGAGACTTTGAAAATCGCATTACGTTTATTAAGTAATTTCGAGTTCTGCATACATTGTGATGATTGATTAAGAACGATCATAAAAGGCTTGTTTAAAGAATAGAAAAACTTGGTACCTCTCTATGTTGCAAGTGGTTATTGAGTAGCACAGTTAGGTGACTGGGATGGACCAAAACGCATACGCTGTTGAACATAAGCAAACCGCCCATAAAATGAGACAAATATTTACACCGCAGTTTTCACTTAAGATAATTAATGAAATTGAGGGTCTCCTAGAGGTAACAGAGGAATGTTTGTTCCTAGCTCATATGTGGTTACAATGCACCCGACTACCTTGAGATGGTCAAAGCAGAAGTTATCACAAAGAGCATCGATGAAGACGCTCTGAAGAAAGGAACTATTGTAATAAATCGCCTTCCAACCGTATATTTGACCATACACGCCATTCCAGTCTGTAACCACTTTGCTTCCAAGACAATGATGTG
>NW_020170449.1:333192-358975 GCF_000524195.1 Echinococcus granulosus | reverse complement strand
GCCCTTGTGATACCACCTCCGCTATGAGATTCGATAACGAGGCCATTGACGGAGCTATTTCCGATACAGGGTCTTTATATGTAGCCCGTATAAAATAGGTAAAGCAAAAGAATATTCAAAACTAGCTTAAAAGGACCGATGACCAATAGGAAGCCTCATGAGCTAAAAAAGCTTCCATTGACTGGCTTTGATAAAAAAAAACAATCTGAGCAACCGATGAGAGTGATCCATAATATTTATAACCACTCAAAATTTTCAAAGATTAAAACATCTCCCAATGTGCCTCAGCAGAAAGGTCGCCTAAGCACCCGATCATTCAATCAGAGACCTATTAAGGTATTATTCCAGGAAACAGTTAACCGATCAAATTTGCCGGGAAAGGGGATGATAGGAAAACAATACCTTACCTGAGAGATGAGTTTCTGAAGGTCCTGTTTCTTCCTCTCACGCTCTCTTCGACGCGCCTCAATGCGTTCAAGTTCGCCTATGAGACGTTCCTCCTCCTCCACCTCGTCCTTGCTGCGACCGTAGAGGAGGTTCAACTGCTGCTTCCGGCGTTTCTCATGCTCAATGTCGTATCGGAGGCCTTGACTCAGATTTGTGCCGCGGATCTACTCGTAGAAAGTGATAGAGATTCGAAAGGAAATCGGATGCTAAAGAGTCATGGTACTTGACTTCTAGCAAATGCCACTAGAAAAAAGACAAAATCAATCCTTTTAAGGAAGGTGAACAGACAGCTTCTGTAAACACATCTTTCTGCTAATTATGAAATGTCCCGAGAAACAGACTGTATTCAAATAAGCATTCGGCGTTAGCCTTAAGATGGCGTTTAAGAAAGGAAACAAAAATCGGATTTTTGTATTTTATCACGCCATGGTCAAGGAAGGATTATTAATCCTTTAATAAGACCTTTAATTCTTAAAATGCAAATGAGAAACTGTCAAACTCCAAAAGTGTTTCCTGATTTGCAGTAGGAGGAAAACGGGGTGTCTTATTGACAGTTTCGGGCCCATCTCAGGCCTGCATATCATTTATTGAGCCTTGCGCTTGCACACTTAGTCTTCCTTCACCAGTCCAAAACGCACGCTTCTGAATCACCGTTAACGTTCCTCCCATTTGAAGGAGTTAATTTCATCCCACGTTTTCACCACTACTGCCAAGGCACTGTGATTCCGTTTACTTTCCGAAGGAAAATTGGAAATAAGAAACAACTTTACTAACGTTTTAAAACCCTACCCTTGTGTCTGGTTTTAATGATAAGTGTCCAATAAAAATAGCGCAATTTTACGGTCAAGCGAAAATTGTAGTAAAAGTTTTCGTGTGTGTGGTCTAAGCAATTAGGCTTAAATCAGATTTGTTCATTCTGGTTAATTAAAACGCACCACATGATGCATCGCGTTTCCCCTAGGTTAATAATGTTAATTTACGATATACCATAGTTGAGTTTTTTTAAAAAAAAGCACAGAAAAATGTTCCAATACATAACTCATTGGGTCAATTAATAAAACCATTTCAAGATCAGTTCGGGTGGAAACTAAAGTCTAGTAAAGAAATACTCTATTCGAATTGCAGCTCAAGTTCAGTGTGAAAAATTGGTAATACAGCTTGTTGAATACGGTTCGAGATGGAACATCTGCCTTACCTTGTCAAGAATCCCGAGAATGCTATAGTACCGAGCCTTTAGTTCCTCCAAGGAGGGCCTAGGTGGAAACTTCTCCACATCCCATCGGTCGTGCATATGGATGAACCGAACGTCGAATTGACGTGCCAACCCCATTAGGTGGTTGGTGCGTTCCAGGGTCCATCTCGAGTCCTGCAGATAAGCCCGATAATCGGCGTCGGTGTACGTTGGCACTTCCATGTGCTTCAAGAAAGTAGAGCACTTTGCAATTATTTACTTATTTGTAGAAAGTAGATATTGACTAAAGCAGATATTTCTTGGCGAAAAAGTACCTTGTTGAGACGGGCAAAGTGGTACTCCTCATTAGCATCGGCGTCTTCACGACGCCAGTGATAGAGAACCAGGTTATCCTAGAGAAGAAATCAACAACAGATACGAAAGCCCTACGCCACGTGCGGAGTTTTTAAAAGGCACCCATTTCCAGCGACGGACACGGCCGGGACCAAAAACGGCCTTTGGTTGTTTATAAACGGGTGATTCATTGGTTGGCAGTAGAGGAGGAAGCTCACTGAAGCGAGGACAACAAAAATACTCTCAAACCCCTAGTTCCAGAAAATAGTAGACACAATGGTAGATCAGAAAAGCATGCAACAAGGGACAATTGTTTAGCCCAATTACGAAAAAATAACAGCACCTAACTTCGAATTGAAAAGGAGCCAAATATGGATGAATACTGAATGTACAATAAGAACAATCAAACTGCTCAAATATAGGGTTAAAGTTCGGGGAGAAGGTTTTGTTTAAGACTGACGAATGTAGAATACATCCTATGACTCGTAAAGTGAAGCTCCAGCATGTTTAAAATCAAGTGGTATTAATTCTTAACACTTAGTATAGAAGTAAGATTAGTGCAACCATTAGTCGCAGGAGTGCCATCAATTACTGACATTCCAAACAGTGCACGATAATAGTTCTGGGTTGGGTAAACATTGCTATTATGTAAAACTAGGTTTAAAAAAGTCAACTGCAAAAACTAATCAAAAATCCACCAGCATATGAGCAAACAATGACGAGTTATCAAGCTTTAAAAGATATAAATCAAGGTTAAATAATGAAAACTCTATAATGTGTTCATTTAACAACTACAAACATAGAAAACATGCTCCACAACCTAACAAGAGAAGTTGCAGCAGGGTCAGATTATTTGAATTAAGGTTTAAAGGACTACTTCATCGTGACGCTTCATCAACAGTACACACACGGGAAAAAATCATAGACAAGCAATAATGGGTGAAAAAAAGACGTCTTTAGCAAAGCTACACACAGCATCTACACAGTTGATATTACTTCTTAAAGGTATTCTGCAGACCCCAGACCTCCCTTGGAATATGTTCCGGACGCTTGATGTGTGTTGGCCTGACGACATTTTTCTTCTAATGTGAATTGCACAAAGAGGTGAACATTTACCTTATCTGTTCTGGTGAGCAATGACTTTGTATCCAATAAAGACTTCCGTGTACCAGATTCTTCGATGTCTAGGATATCAAGTACGTCGGTAGCCATTTCTACCTTAGGTGCACACGCAACTAGAGCAGGCGCCTTTGATTAAAAAACAAAAGTATAGTAATTTGATAGTAACTTTAAATAGTGTGTACTTTTTGCTTATAGGGTTTTTAAAAGGCGTGGCATGCAATGTTAAAATATTTTTACTATGTAAATATGGTAAAAATGGCATATTGTGTTTTGATAAAGCAAATTAAAACCTAAGATCTAATGGTAATGAGTCTGATCTGGTTTTCAATATCCTGCACACTTGAAGTCAAATAAATTATACATCAGTTCACTTAATAGCCACTCTATTCAAACGGCTCTTCATTTGTTCTACGTTAACTACCACAACCCGTTAGATAGATTAAAACTTCTAACATTTAGGAAATGCTGCCGTTGAATTGTTAGGTTAAGGAGGAAATATATGAACTCAGCACTAGCAATGCTTCTCGGTGAATCAACCAAATCCGGAGTTTTATCCTATTTATGAACCGTATTAAGACCATGGTGATTGTATGATGCCTCACCATGAGGCCGCTTCATGTAAGTTGCTATCTTTAGTAACACATTTGTCGGTCTGCTAATAAGATCTCATCACCAGAGCCAGCGCTCCGTATAAGCCTTTCCATGCCATGGAGACTTGCTTCCACTTTCGTGCTTTCTAAGCGTACATCTAATTCCTCTCAGCCAATTGAGGCGTAAAGGAAGTACCGTACAGCAACTCCATTTTACTAGCTATAAGCAATGCAAATGAGTACCCATTTTGATAAGCTTTTCCCGATGGCACCCTGACCCAACTTTAACTCCTCCTATTATCATCGCAACAACCCCACCACAAAGTGACATCACAAATCAGACGTGGCACTACAACCATGTGCTATCGAGGCAGTGACCTCTGTTCATGGTCTGAAGACAATAACGGGTCACCAGATAGGAAGACAACGAATTAGAGAGGCTCGACAAGTGCAGGACGTGACCCCGCAAATCAGGGCTCTTCGCAGGTTCGTCAATTCCACCTCCACCTGATGTACGGACCCAAACGGCAAACATGACGCGGCATACCCATCTAGCGGTGGTGATTACCTGAACCAAAGGACACCACACAGTACACGTGACACAGAGCCAAGGCACACCCCGACCGCGCATACCACCATATGGGACGTTCCAGCTCCCACCACTTTCAAACCCACACTCCTGACAAAACCGCGCTAAAGCTTCCCACGCTGCTGGTCTCCTAAGCTCTCTCGATTTGCTGCGAAAATGCAACAAGGAGCAGTACACAACTGAATTGGGATCGCCGAAGCACGAGGCCGACCACAGAGGACCGAAGACGACGACTAAGTGAAGAGTAAAAGCCATTCTTCACCCCCTCCCCCTTGGAACCAGAATGCCACGACAACACGAGACCACCCCGATACGCTAAACGCCCTTAGAAATGATCCCAACGCTTCAGCGAAGTAATCCCTTTCTTAAGAATTGAAGAACGCAAAGGCAAAAACCGATGCAATGTGCAATTACTTCAGACGTTCCCAAGGGCGATTTTTAGCTCCCTCCCTTGCTTCAGCAAAAAAAGAAAATACCAGCAATAAATTCTGACTAGTAAACAGAGTATCATCATCAGTAGTAGTAGTGGTGGTGATGGTAGTGCTTGTGGAGGTGGCAGTAGGAGTATTACCAGCAAAATCCGCACCGGCGCTTTGGTATGTGGAGTTTCGAATGTGGTGTGGCATTAGCATACCACAAGCAGGCAAAAAACATAGAGAATGTGTGTAGTTGTATTTTCGTGAGTGTGGACAGGATTTGGATAGCACAGGAGGCTCTGTTCATGGAAGTGCGTGTGCACGCGTGTACATGCGTACGTGCAACGCCCTGGCATACCTTCATTAGTAACAACACCTGTTGAGAATGATAATTTCCGGCGGGTAAAATTGGCAGCGACGGGACTGACCGAGGTTAATCGTCTTTGTCCTTCCCTCATTCGTACACCGTTTGGGTGAGTGTGAATGCAGGTACATATGAGATATAGGTGGGAGAGCAAAGAAGGGGAATACATTGATTCGGAAGTCCGCTTATCCAGTCAATTCCGAGGTAGGGCAAGTATCGCGTTACCGAATTGCACAGTAGATTTAATGCTAAGTGAGGTGAGGCGAGGCGGAGGGAAGGTAACACACACAGAGAAGGAATTATATTGCGATGCACACACACGCACAGACACACAATGAGGGCGACGACACTCCACATACACGTACACAATCTAGCCAAACTACTACTCGCCAGCGAGGGCATTGGTCGGGGGCCAGGTTAATTGATTTCCCTGCTGTTGTGGTGTTTGTTGTTGAGATGGGGTTTGCTGTTGCTGCTGCTGTTGAAGTTCATCATCCAGAGTCTGGAATAACGAAAGGAAAAAAACGCACAATCAGAAGTGCGTGCACACATACTTGAAGGAGGAACTCTCTGGACTAGGAAGCCAGCTAGCCTCAAACCTTGATCTCCTGCAACTTTGCCATAGCCTCCGCGGGACTGATGATGGTAACACTGTTGGCGAGTTTGATTGTTGAATTGGTAGTAGAGGAGATAAATGTGGAGACGACGGAGGCATCAGGAGGGTTCAGGAAACCCACCAGAACGTAGCGAGCCGGCAGATTGGGATGAACTTCGTAGGTTGAGGTAGAGGCGGAAGAGGCAACGCCGGTATTCGAAGCGCCACCACCGCCATCACCAATGACTACGTTCTGCTGTTGTTGCTGCTGATCCAGTGCGGTTGTAATAGAAATTCGAAGAACTTCGAGGGAGAACTGAGGCGTCAGATCGGAAAGCAGGAGCCAGGAGGCGTTCCAGATGGCGTTGGTTGCTGCCGCAACGGCAGTGGTGGTGGAGGGAGAGGGGGCAGGAGGTTGGTGGAAGTCAGAGGATGAGTTGGAGGTCGCCCATCGACGGTCTCCAATGGTGGAAGAGGTGAGAGGAAAGACGTTGGAGGTGGGATCGCTATTAAGGAAGGTGTTCGAGGACGAGACGTGACTGAATTGATGAGGTGAAGAGACGTCCCAAGCACCGCCACCTCCTCCATCCCAAGGCATTCGACGGCCCACGTCTACGAGTTCCATGAAACAAATGATGACGTTTATTCACATTCCTTCATGAAAAAACGACAAACACCTTCATTTGTCTAACTTATCGCTTAAGGGAGTGCTTGCGTCCCATTATTTGAAAACTGTGCAGCAGTTTTAATGTCAAGAGCGAGTTGCATTGCGCAATGTTACTGTGAAGTTAACCATTCCCATAGTTCATCCTTGTCAGAAGCACAGTGTAATAGACGTAAACCGAAAGAGCTGTTAACAGGCCTTGACTACAAAGAGTATAGGCGGAGTTTAATGAACTGCCTTTGGCAAAGTTGAAATGACTTTCATGCGAGAAAATTTCACTATGGAACAAGAGTCGGGGCACCGGTAAGTTGACACATGAAAAATCTGCCTTCCACCGAGAGATAAGCGAAATCAGGCATTAACAAAAGCAAAATTGAATAAAAACAGGTACGCAGTGGCACTATCAATTATGCTAAGATAACCCCAAGACTACGAAATGAGAACAGTGAACAGTGGCATTCCACCGGCTTCGTTATTTGGTTTATAATGGAGGAACTTCTTTATCACCATTTCATCTATACACTTCGAGCTAAGTCCAACTTTCAACCAGTCTCTTCCGGGAAAAAGAGATAGAAAATGAGTTGCACCAAGAAATCACTACAACGAGGTTAAAGGCTCAAATCATCAATAAACACAATTCACACCTGAAAAAGGCAATCCAATAAGGAATTCCTTTTCGGTTAACGATTCCAGTTTAGACTCAAGCGAACAACGGTAAACTGAAGACTATGGGTCGTAAGATTAGAAGGTACTAGAATTTTAGGAAATTGGAACTAAATGAGTATCAGAACCGTTACTGCCATCTTAAATTACGCAACCAGAGGCAAGGGATACCGATTATAGACCAGAAAAATAGCTTAGATAATAAAAAAATCGACTCAATTGCAAGTTGTGTTAAAAAAACATATTGAGCCTTGATTGGGACGGATCATAAAAATTTGAAAATTTTGCGGGATAAGTCCCAGGCCACAATCAAGGTTGCAATATGACTGGAAGCAGTTACAAACTCAAAAATGTGTTAGCCAAGTCATTGCATGATTAAGAGGTAGTTGTGTGGATTCAAACAAATGACTGTAGGGATTAAATCAACCCCCAAGTTGGACTTTGCAGACAATTTCCGATTCTATGTCATTTGATGGACTATAGAAACACGAAATCATTGGCAAGAGATTGTGCGAAAAGGTTTTACACTTTTAGATCAAATACCACTACAAAAAGCAGTATTTAAAGTCATTTCTAATTCATTTGCCTTTCTTAAACGTAGCAAATATTTACAAAGACAAACATCGAGTAGCTTAATCAAGCAGTGTGGAATAAAAGACGAAACACACCCATCGAGAGCTTCAAATCGGCCAATCTGGGGGCCAAATCACTGGAGGGGGGTGGTGAACTGAGAAGCATCCCACTTCCACGAGGCCCACCGCCTCCGAATCCTCCCATCGGATGGTTCATCATTCGAGTGGGTGGAGGACCAACACCGCCGCTACCACCACCAGAACGAAGACGCATAAGCATGGCAGCTGTGGCCGCGGCAGCAGCAGTGGAATCTTCGTTGCCAATGCCGCCACCGCCACCAGTTGTGATGCGAGTGAGGAAGGCGATTTGAAGACGCGCTTGGCCAAGCTGTGCTTCCTGTGCCTCGATTTGCTGTGAGATCTGTGCCTGCTGCAACACAATTTCCTGCAGCAGAGAGTTGGAGTGGTGAGCTGTAGGACCACCCATGTTCATCTTGCGTAGTTGTGAGTGCTTCATGTTCAGCTCCTACAAACAGCGCAGACAGAAACAAGTGAGCAACCCTATCTCAAATGTTCAAGTTTCTACAGTCTATCAGCTGCAAAGAAGTTACGCAATGAAGACACTTCAGTTCTCCCCCTACCAACGACATTTAGACGAATTCATGATGAAATGATTCGCAGCCAAATTGTTTAACCAATCGCCTAATTGTTTAAATGGGATAAAAAAAACCTTCGGCAACAATTAGCAGTTAAGCCCCTAGTAGTCTTATCTCGGACTAAAGGCGGAATGGATTCGAATTTGATGGATCAAGCTTTGTGGACTCTAACTGAACAGCCAACGTTTGAGTCCACCGAAGACAACGAAACCCTTTCAACGTCAGCTTTCTAGATGACTGCACGTAAACTCGACTGCCTATCATTACGGACAGGGTTCAGACTAGGAAAATGAAGGGTTCGAAGAATGGTAATTATGCTACGAATTCCGACTATTCAGTCAATTCATAATTTTAAGCAGACTAGAAATAATCAAAAGCCTCCGACGATAATTTGAAAATTGGCAACCACACTCTATTGCAGACGAAACGCAAGTGAAAAAGACTCACTAATTATGAATTCACCAACAGAAACCAGACTATGTAAGGCGCCTCGGTTATAGATGGAACATTATGTAACGTTGCAGTATTAGGATTTGGGCTTCATGAATTAAAGCTCTTAAATGAAAGTCGCCTTTGAAAAGTAAATAATAAATGTTTAAGCTTTAAGTGAATGAGTCAAAGGAATACAGCCGAAAACTCAGAATTGCCAAATGGCAAGGGCGCGGAATCATGAACACTACTGCCGAATGTGAATTGCCACACATGTTGAAAATTCAATGGGTGAACATCAGGTAGCATTTACTGGAAAGGGTCTATCAATCCGTACAAAGTGGCACATGTTGAAACACCTAGGAAATACCTATTCCAGGCATCATTAATTGTTGGATCAGTGCACCGAAATCATAAGCTGTAGCAAGTTTTATCGCCGACCATGTGTAATGGGTGCACACACCCAACGATAATAGCGCAGCATCAACGCAACTGTTTAGTCTAAAAGTATCGAGTGGACACACCCCACCTGTTCGTAGTGGTTCACTCCCAGGTTATGGCACATGAGTTGTGTGATGATAATTAAGAAACCAACATTCGAAACAGCAAACTCAATAACCACCCATTCAATTACTAAAACGGAAGGCTTGGCGGTGAAGCTTGGTCAACAGCAGTACATATCTGCACATGATAGTTACGGACCTCATATAGCAGTAGCTCTATTAAAATAATGAATTAAAAATAACATAAAACGTTCTCATAAAAGTAGGATATTTCTGATCGAAAATTGACTGGAAACTGATGATAAATGCTGCCCCCATTGCCAGGAGCTTTGATCTTCATAGCGATTTACTTCACTACCGCAAAACGTTTCCATCATCCAACTTTGCCTCATTGCTGAATTGCGCAACATGCAACTGTAGATGTCAATGATGGCCTTTTTTCGAATAGCATGACGTCAACCCGTAGCAGCTCTTCCTAACTTAAAAATGATATTACCAACCCCAGTGGGAACAACGACTTAATTTCTAGATTACCTACTAAGAAGAACCGTCCCATCGAAAACCGGTCCAACCGATCAAGGGCTACATTCTTTCGTGAATAAAAACTAACGAAAATAGGATGTAGTTCGAATAATTATGCAACCAACAAAAAGCAGAACTGCTCACTCTCTTTTTCTTGTCCAACTGGATGATTGTCGTCTGAAGATGGGTTGCACGCATAAGCAGTTGGCCCAGTGCGTCTGAGGGTGATGCAGAGTTCTGCCGACCTGCAAAGTGTTGCTTCCCCAAGTGAGAGGCGGCACCACTGCCACGATTATCGAAAAGATCAAAGGCCTGTGGCGGTGGTCCCAATTGCTGGGGCTGCTGCAAATCTACCGAACCGCCACCGCCGGCTGGCATGAGAACGGTGGAGACCGAGTTGATCAGCTGGTTGAGGCCCGGGTGCATTCCACCCGTTCGCTCGCGGAGATCATCTAAAAGGGTGTAATTGACTTACGTTATAAAAAATAAATCACTAACATTAAAAGATATGCAAAGCAAGGAAAAAATCTCCAAAACGAGTTTTTTCCCCAACATTTTTAACGCATGTCTTGTAAATTTACTTTACCATTTAACTTGTATGTAGCTGTTTCTTCTGAGACAAACAGATTCGAAGAATGAATCGTTCACTGAATCTGTAAATTCTTTAAAATATTTATATAAGTTAGACAACAATCATGAAATCGTGCAGAAAAAAAGTGGGCAGTTAAAAAGGATCTCCGCTAGTAAATCTGGGCTTACCGTTCAAATGATATTCTTAATAATCTCACGTATATAGAGATAAAATTACGGCAAAAAAAACATCCAGTCATAAACTAAAGTGCACTTAAGCTTGTAGAGTACTTTTAAAGTATGTGAACTTTTGCAACAGCAACAACCTGCTTGCCTCAAAACGACACACATTCGAGGATGTGGAAAAACGTCAATAAACAACATTTATGACCTTTACAGAACTAATTGGGGAAACTGAAAATAACTGCTCCAGTTTATTGTGGACTAGGTTATAATCGATACCGGAGTACTTTCTAAGAAAAATACTGCTAAATAGAAAGAAAGAGGTCATCAACGCAATACAACCATTTCTGCCAGCTGGAACCACCTTAAAGTCCAAAAAAATTATCGACACCAATTTAATCATTTGATGAGGACTAAGCAGCCACATAGAGCACCTTGCTAGTTGTACCAATTTTAACATCGAAACCTATAAGTTCATCCATTTATTATATAAAAATTCATCCTTCCCACCCCACATTATAAGTAAACAATTAGTGCGCATACAGCTGACAATGTTATCCGGTTTATTTTGCATTGCTCAATATTGCATCGACACTCAGAGAGCACTCGACAAGATTGCTACAACCATTTATGTGATACTACTGTTTGGATAGCTGTGTACATAATTGTCAAAAGTGCCAAAATGAGCTGATTTTCCGCACGAATATGACTCAAATCCACTCCAAAGCCGCCTGCAATTTGTACCAGTCAGACTTATCCTCGGATTATTGAGCAATGTAACGATGGAAAAGAGGAGTAAGCTTACAGAGAAACTTCTCCAAATCTTCAATGCCATTGTCAGAGAGGAGAGCGCCAGCGTCGTCATGGAAACCAAGCAACATGAGTTGCCTGGCAATATCAGTGCGGAGGAGGGCCGTAGTAGTAGATGGCGCGTGATGGGGGTGAGTGTGGTGTTGGTGGCCGGCGTTAGGGGCGAGGAGTCGCAGGGGCTGCGCCGAGGGTGATGATGCCGACACCGAAGCGCCACTAGGGACGACGGCAGGCAGGACAGAGGTATTTTGACGAAGATGAAAGCGCTGTGGTGCTGCTGCAGAGGGAGGCTGTGGTACTACTGCTGTCTGCTGGGACCAGGGCACAAACTTGCGCGGATCCATGCCACCTTGCCAGGGGAGTGGCGCTGCGAGGGCGGAAGATGACGGGATGCTATCGATTGATGCGGAGGAGGGTTGAGCGAGGGGCGAGGGCCAACGCGTTGTATCACCCAAGGACAACTGCTGGTGTTGCTGCTTCCCCAACCCACGACCCTCAGAACTCCATGGCCCTGAAGACGCCAGGAATCGTTTGCTATCTTCCAACGGGCCTGCATGCAAAAGAGGTGGCACCATTATACCGACTACCAACAATATATTTTTAATATTTGTAGCGTTATTGGAAAGGAAGCCACAAAGTAGCACACCACGTAAATAGCATCATACAGATAGCATTCCAAAGAAAACCAGTAAGCGATTACTCAAGGGGATCGATACGAAGCATCAAAAAATTCGGGACAAAGCGTTCCTTGCCAATAGGTTTAACCCTAGACAAAAATAATCGACATCAACATTATTCTATTACGATGTGTGCTAACGGTGCATCGACACTCTCACGTGACCGAGCCACCGTCCCGAAGGAGCGAGAATTTGGGTAAATTGCTGATAAATGGAAGTGTGGATTTGGCAAGGATTAAAATGATTCTGGGAACCAAAACGTGTACAGCCAAAGTGGTGGCAGAACACAAACGTTTTTAGTTTCGAGGAAGTATTTACATTACCAAAAGTGTCATATCTACGACGGGATACTTCAACATCACTGATTTTCAAATGCAAAGCAAAAATATTCTTTGGGTTAATTGACTTCTAACAAGGACATAATGTACTAGATTTTGATTTGGAAATGGCGACACAAAGACCATGGTTTCGTGTATTTATAAGACGTGACAAGTTAAGCGTAACCCCAGACTTGCTTTGACTATCAGGTGTGAGTGGAAGCGACCATCCGGCCGAAGCCTGAGCAACTGCAGATGCCTGAGATTTGAAGCCACCGCCAGCAGTGGTGCCGACACTCAACAAGCTGTTTGGACCAAAAACTCCTCTTCCCGATCCTGGTGGTTGTAGAGCTGCCTGACCGAATCTCTGCTGCGGTTGTGAGGGAAAAAAATTGTTTTGGAAACAACCACCACGTCCCTGTTGCTGCTGTTGAACGGGGGATGGACTCATGAACGAGGACACTATTCTATGACTTCCAGGTGGTGAAGCAACGACGTCCAGTCTCGAACCACTGCCACCGCCACCAACTACCCCTGCTGTTGCAGTAGAAGACGAAGAAGAGGACTGCTTCCAACGCCCCGACCTATCGCCCAGACTCTCATAATGCATCTCCCAAATGCTGGTGCCCGTAGGCGGTTCACTAGACCACACGTTCGACTCCACAGGAACGCCTGCGTTAGTGATCCCGGAACTGCCTCGAACTGGGCGACGGTGTTTTATGGCGAGGGAGATAGCATCCCCTAAGAGGCCAGTGGAATTGTGATTGCCGGAATTTGCTGCCGTGGAATTCGATGCCAGCTCCTCATTGAGAAGCGCCATATCCCAGGGTGTGGCTTGGTCAACAGGATGCTGACCCCAGCACTCCTTCGAGTTGATTAAAGTGTTGATAATCATCGCTGCCTCGCTCTGTCCATCAATATGGTTACCAGAATCACTGGCACTTGGGCAGAGAGCATCACCGGGTTGTTGACAGTTTGTAGCGGTCTTGTCGGAGGTAGGTGGTAGTTGATGATCTAGGTGGAAACCGAAGCCTCACAAAATCCTTAAAGAAATTTAAGCAAAGGCTTGAATAAAAGCGTGTTGATGAGTGAGGGACTTACTCGCAAATGCACTAAAGTCACCATCGATAGAAGGACCCCAACTAGAGAAACCTTCGTTCCGTGGTTTCCCGCCAGCCACACTGTGAATTTGTTGGCGCGAATTAAATGCACTGTCACCTGATACGAGATTTCCACTGCCTGTGATAGCACGGGCCATGGATACCGGGTCAATGGGATTAGAAGCTTTGGCAGTATCCAATGGGGGCCAAGAGTCGTTTCGATCTTCGGCGTCGCCTAGAGTACGAAGCGCTAGAGACGTCCCAGGCGAGCTCCACTAAAAACACATGCAGTGTTCAGGTATACTATACGACGGCAGATTCAGCAACCAAAATTATAGATAAACTTACGGCGTTGGGAATTGAGAAGTCATTAATGGTATCGTTCCTTGACGTCCCAGCTAACTCAGCAGGTGTTGGCCATTGCGAGGGTTCATTTTTGCGTGACAGTGGCGGATCTGTTAACAAAGGCCAGACATCTCCACTTGCAGAGGCATCTGAGCAGGTGGCGGTTGGGTTCACCTTCTTCTTACCACCCCAAGAAGAGGCATTCGGCAAATTTCCGGACAAATTAGGAAGACTCGGTTTACCTTTATAAAGGTATAGCTGTTTAATAGGAATTTTAAAAAGAAAACCAAAATAGGTATTAGATCCCTACCTGGTGTTCTATTCCAAGCTTGAACTGGGGGAGCGTTATTCCCTATATCACCACCCGTATGTGACATTTCACCCTTGTCTCAAGAATACTTCATCAAAAAGAAGACTAAGAAGGAACCTGTAGCAGAGAAAATGCCATATAAATTGACTTATTTAGCATGAACCGTCAGGAAAGCAAGTGTAAGCGAAAACAAACAACTTACATAGAAAATGCAATTCAACAATGGCGGTCCCGCAACTTCAAGCCAGGCGGGCAACTCGAAAACAAAGATATAAAACAACCAAAGGACTAGTTTAATTCACCCAGAGATATATTTAGGAGATACATTAAAGATTTTTTATATAATCAAAATTTAAAAAATCTACTTGACTCAAGCATATTAAACCCTTTTTGTACTTTTGTAAAACTGCATATACATATGACTTTCATTTTAGCATAAGACGAGATGTGCCTAACCGGAAACGCAAATTACGAAACCTTTTTAATCAGACTTGAGTTTTTATTATCCCCTCATTTTAATCAGAATTTTTAGCGGATACTAACAAATAAATAATTACATAGGATTTTTATCATTCAACACCTAAATCACCCTTGTTTAAAGGGCCATATTTTTTCGCAAGGATCACACCCTTCAGCTGTATTCGTTCAAATGATTTTCTCTCCAGCTTAAATACAAAATGATTTGATGTGCTGTGCAAGGATACCTGCTTTACATCACACCCTAGAATCTGCCACTTCACTCGGCTTCCCACTGTTAATTCCATATAACATATGAAGAATTGGTACCAAGGATTTATTTTCACCTTTATTTCTGTTCTTTTACGTGAGAAAGATTTAACAAACAAGAACACACAAGCCAGGAACCCGCACACTAACATTAGAAACAAGTGGTACAACAAATAATCAGTTTTTTTCAAGCGAAGACCTGTGGTAACACCTAGACGTTTTTGAAGTTACTTCTAACCGAGGCACGGATCGAGCTGCGATGCAGGCGCTCAGTGAATTCGCGCGCCAGTCTACTCGAGTCTTCGGGGGTTTGCAGTTGGTTCGTCTTTCGCATCACCACCACCCCGAATGCGTTGATGCTGTGCTTCGACTAAAGCACAATTAACATGCAATTCCCCACTGACAAAATTTGTTCATTCTAGTAAAAAAATAGGAATTTCACCTTTATTTGCTTC
This sequence comes from Echinococcus granulosus, assembly GCF_000524195.1. Taxonomy (NCBI): domain Eukaryota; kingdom Metazoa; phylum Platyhelminthes; class Cestoda; order Cyclophyllidea; family Taeniidae; genus Echinococcus; species Echinococcus granulosus. Next base: position 343,825 of record NW_020170449.1, on the reverse strand, counting down.
GGTCTCCGGCCGTCCAGTGCTAAAAGGGAATTAACGCAACGATAAATACCACTTGATTTCATAAACGAAATCTCAGTTAGTGTAGTGTCTTTAAAACTACAAGTGTGTGCGGGACGTAATCTTTGTACTATCCATTGAAATTCTTGCCGGAAAATAAACACCATAAATTACATGATACCAGTAAAACGACGGTTAAAGCAGTTCTGCCGTCAAATAAAAAAATCAGATCGTTGTTCCTTTTAAACGTAGCATGTGTAATCATGATGTTAGCAAGTATTGCGGCAACTTATTTATTTTGTTTCTGCAATTATCTAGTAGTCGTTGTAAGCAAGGCAAACTTCAGTAATAGGGCGTATCTTGGGAGAATACAGTGGCTTGGTTTATACGCGGTCTTACGTGGAATCGACTTTTAAAGTAGATCCTTCTTTGTTTGGCGATTTGGAACGAGACTTTGAGTTCCTACCCATTCTCAAATCTCACGCCCAGGAAGGTCCAGAAATGCAAACATCTACAGCAATTTGTTCTATCAACTCTATTTCTCAATGGAATGTTGTTTTGGTTTAAATTGCCTAAGCGGGTCACTAACAGGCTGGTTACCGATAAACCGTTGAGGACTGCCGCATCCATTACGATTTGAGCGGTTCCGTGAAAACTTTAAAAGGCCCTGAGCTAAAGCTTCAGAGACACGGGGTTCTGGCTAACCTCGAAACTCCTGATATTCAACCACTATTAACCCAGTTGCTTAAAAAGATTCCCTTATGCCTTGTCACAAATGGGATTCAGACTTGCAGTCGTCTCGTGCTCAAGTAAACTTGATCTTCAACGCCGTAGGCATGGTTGGGAGTAAGGTTGGACTAACATTACTCTTGAACCGAAGTTACCACATGTCATTCCCATTATTAGTGGGTCGTGTATGCTTAATCAAGCATATTTAAGGAAAAAAATAGCGGTTCAGCTTTTCAGTGGTTTTCTAAGCAAGCACTCCTACGCCTTCTTGGAATGAAACCTTAGGCTTTGAAATATTACCAGCTGCTGCGCTCGGGGATTGTATGTGTCCATGACGCTGTTGCAATGATCAGACAATGGTTGAAAAGTGCAGGAACCATTGTTCCATCCTAATCTTCGATTTTGGGACAGTTTGAGAGGTTTCCATTGGAACTTAGAGCTGCGATAAAACAAATGCTTTCCGGAATTGCGATAATGTTTATTCACAAAGCCGTTATCACCCCAAATCTTTGGTAGGATGGCACTCAAGTGCGCCACAAGATGGATTTGGAATCAGTATTAACCCTTACTAATAGTCACTTTCTCGCAAAAAATCGCCGATCTTCAGATGAAGTCTCTAGCATAAAAGAGACTATCGAAGTGGGGAAAAGTCATGACTAGAGTGGGAATATCGTAGATAGAAGGGCACTCACTCTTGCACGATACGAGACTCGGAGCGACCTCCGTTTTGCCCTGTGAAATGGTCTGACCCATCATTTTTCGCTCGAAGGCTTCAATCGAAACCATGAGGGCTCTGCGAAAGGCCGTCTTATCCAACCGACTGCCAGTGAACACCTCACCTGCTCCATTGCAGCAGCAACCACCCAAATTCCTAGAATGGGGAAACCAATTGAAGCACACCCTATAGAAGTACTTTTGACAATCCGTCTTCGACAGTTCACGCGGGCGAATGTAGGCTAAACTGTCGAACTTTGGGAAGGGTTCGTCAAAAAAGTCAACTAGTCTAACCCGACATACTGATCGACTTGTTAATATTATGAAATGTGAAAAGGTCAAATGCACAATTCATGAGACAAGGAACCCAGTAAATGGGCCGATAGACTTGCTGTAAATAGTGACAGCAGATACTGATGATAATTTAACCCCCCGAGACTTTCCTGAAGACGGAAGAAGATGTAATACTCGGACAGATTGGACACTGTCGACCTACAGAAGGGTTTGAAGGCTACTGTCATGGTTCACAGGCCAGGCTACACGGGCAAGGTACAACAACGCAGCCTTTGAGTGATCCGTTAGTAAAATTGGGAGTTAAGTGAAGAAGTAAAGTATTACAAAAATGCCTCGAGGAGTGATCATCTCCCTGAGGTCAGTGAGGAGTTAATGGTAGTTTCCACTTCGGTGTCACAACACACACATCCTGGGTCAATGGAATTTTAGCAAGTGTTTCTGAAATAATTCATGGAAAAGACTTCTGCTTTCCTTCCAGCTGTTTTCAATAGCCATCTGTCGAGGAAAAATGGGCCATTTGCTTATGCCTTTTAAGCATGTGCTCAAATAAAAACCAACCTTTTGCTGCTTATTTGTCGGTCTTGTACGATATTCCAATGTGATACATTAGTTCCAACCAAAATTTTTCAGATTTGAATTCAAACTTATGCATTACAAACTGTTAAATGAAACCAAAAAAATTACTAACTAGGACTTGAAGAATGTGATAAATTTAGAAGTTCGTGTAATGGTTAAGCTTTAAAATTCGATGAGGGAAATTGCGGGAAGTAGCTTTTAAAAGGAAGCTAAAGTAATTTTTTGCATCCAGCTTCACTCCTCCTTCATCACCTCAGCACCACTTTGACAGATCGAAAATGAACCTCCGTGACAGCTTATCCCTTCAACTACTTGATAAGGTTTGTCTTAGGTTAGTCTTCGCATAAAGTGTATTGTAACCACCCAGAACATTGTGTTCAATGATCTCCCGGCAGCTCCTGATTTCGGTAATGGATAAATTAGGGGCTCCGCCATGGTACCCTTGCCGGGCGACCTGGCCTCTAGGCCATGCCAACAGCACCAAACCCTATCTTACGTTGCCAATACATACTCCGCCCAAGTCTTATGTCTTCTTTCATCTTCCAGGAAGTCTCAGGGCGCTATGCTCACATCAAGTGAATACGGACATACTTCTGGCAAATTGAACTGCATAGTCTGCTGTGAGAGTGGTATAAGTAGGGGGATCGACAATCACTTGAGTTAATACGTTGGAGCTTCTACCATCGCAAAAACTTGCCTAACCTCAAAAGGATGGGACACCACCACCAATTGATACTATGAAGTGCACCCCTCGATGCAGAACTGTCCAAATTTCCTACATCTTTGGCGTTGACACGCAGACGTTTCATCATGTTAGGATCAATGTAGGCCATGAATGATGCCAACTCCAGTTGAGGCCATCCTGGAGCTGTATGATCCACCAAGTAGATGCCTTTAATGCAGAAGCTAGTTGTTAATCTTTGGGGCAGTAGATAGAACATGCTAGATTTTATGACGATAGGTTGTTTCTTTTTATTGTGATAGGGAAGAAGCGAATTCTAACGATGAATCAAGGATCCAGATTTACAACAATAATGTTAAAAGGGAATGCGACTATGGCAAAATACCGTGCTTGGATCAGTCCAGATACGCTTCATCAATGAGCAGCGGTGGCAGTCCATCCGTAGACCAGCATTCGATGATGAACGAAACTTCCCATTTACGCTCATACAGGCGGATGAAACGCCTAACCGTAGTGTGATTCCTGAGTGGTGCTAACACCTCAAGGGTGGGCATCGAAGAAGACCCTCCAGTGGCTGCATTTCCAACTCACACTGAAGCAGACATTTTCCGCGAACATTTACTTCAGTGTGTAGGATGTCTCGACCAGGTCTCCCTGATGCCTAATTCACACATTTTCTCCCACCGCAAAGTCCCACTAGGAGCTAATCCCTCTGTGAGCACGCTCAACACAACATTCACCAACACACGTTGGCAACTGCAGAAGGTAAGCACACTCTGGATTCAGGATTAATGGTTCAGTCGTGCTGACCTATCTTTCTATGGTGTAGGTAGACACCGAGATGGTGCGAAAATGCAGCAAACAACTCGGTACGTTAATAAATAAATGGGGTTTGTAATCTCCGAAAGGCTGACTTGGACTCTTTTTCCTTAGATTTCAAGCTCGATTGCCAATCTCTACTAACCAACTTAGGATGTTCATTTGCCAGAGTCCCTTTAACTGCATGGTTTAATTTGCTTTGTTAGAATCTCCACCCTTCTTATCACTTTAGCAAGGAATAGTTTTCAAGCAAACACTTTAGATTTAAAATCTCACCTGCATTTTGTCTATGCAAATGGAGCAAAATTTGAAAAGTGGCCGAAACTTCTCCAATAGGACGCTCCAGAATTGCTCGAACAATCTCCGAGGCGCTTGTTTTTTGCAGTCGGGCAAGGTAATCTATAGCCTTTATTTATTTGCCAAGAAAAAATATATTAGACGGGACTTAACTAAACTTTATCTGGTCTTTAACTAAGTAAATCCATATCTGCTGAATAACCGAACTACTATGTACACAAATAAAGTTGACTTGTTTTTCATAATTTCATGAAATGATCGGGAGGAAGGAATTCACCGAAAGACCGGTGAACTTCCATTCACCTTGCCTAATACCTTACCTCAGTAATATTGTTGCACTTTTGTTCACCAAAAGCAGCACTTGAATCAGTCGACTCGGAACGTTTATTAGTATCATTGGTCTCACTGTCAGTTGCCAGAAGCCACTCATTTCCACGGGTGTCGGCAGAGGACTCATCATCCCCATTCCTGGTGAACATATCTTTCACACGATTCACTAGCCCGTGATTGCCTGGCACCTCCCATTTCCCAGCCGGCTGGTGGTTGCTATTCACAGTGGAGCCCTTGTAGGATGTGCTGGGGGTGAGTTTCTAAAAGAAGTGAAGAAAATTCTTTGGATCCAGCAAGAATCGATCGGAAGCCAACTAGAAAATCGATTGAGGACTCTTGAGTACACCTCACCGGGCCTCCTGCCCCAATCGTATGGGGGTGAGTAGAGTTTGCCGGATGCACACCCTCTGGAGCCTTTCAGTCAAATGAAATATCATCTGACGGGTGGTACTCACTAGGTCGTCAGTAGTGCATTTGAATGGTTGTAAGTCTGCCTACCTAGATAGAAGCAACGACCCCGACCTTGGTGGATACTTGCCCAGCTCCCATCATATGTTATTTTCCATGCGCGTTCATTTCAGTGAGTGGGATGACTGGATCAGGCACACTGGATGCCTCATTGGGAACGCTCAACATAGCACAGTCCTTCACGAATGCAAACGTTAGCATTTGTGGGAGGTAAGCAAACCCGGGGCACCAATGCACACAGGCTGTTCCAGGATGGTTCAGTCGTACTAACCAATCTTCCTATAGTGAAGATGCTTTGCAAGTACTTTACAAGTGCACAATGGAGTGATTTATAAGTGTACCAGACAACTAAACTTATCTGGAAATAAATAAATTCCGCAATTTTTGACAGATTCTTTCTTCAGCCCCGTGTATACACACAGTTCCTAGCCTGACTCAAACGTCTTTTGCAGCCCCTCTCAATTCAAAAATTGTTTGCTTTCCTCGAAAGACCCACCCATCTGCTTGGATGCGCAGTCATTAAGGCAGCACTGCTTTTACATCGTCGGAACGTGTAAATCTTCTGCGCTACTCAGATGACACTTGACAAGTCCCGCAAGCTGTAAGCATAACTTCAAAATTTCAGTGTGTTCATCACGATGTGGAGGTGAACACGGTCATGAGGAGCAAAAAATTTTCGTTGCAAATCACTTTTATTACGCAGCAGATCGGATTTCGCAACTCCTTTTCGAAGCCTCTCACAAGTGGCATGCATTCTGTGATCTTGACAATTTTGTGCTGATCAGTTCTTAGGGGACCCCGAAGCCGATTGGCACTACCGACCCTGCTTAGGGCTGCGTTCTGGAATTCTCCCCTACGTGCGATAGTATCCGTTTCGTCTGGATACCCCACCACTTACTTTCGGGCCTTATTAAAGTAACCGACATTCACCCATTCACGACCACTGAATGGAAAAAATTTTCACCTTCTCCATGATATTAACGATTTGAGCTTTTACGGCTAACCTCTCCTGCCGTTGTCTTTGAAACCCATCAAAAATCACAGCATGGGTGGATTCGGTGACCCTGTAACCACTTCAATCTTTGACCACCTTCCGCCGAAAGGGTGTCGTAAGTTACGCTTACTAGAATAAAACTGTTTAGTCTATCTTAGTGGAAATTATATATTACATTTAGGAATTAACTAGTAGGACAGTGAAATAAACTAGGGAGGACATGTTTTTGCCGGAGCATATGCTCAAAATTCTTTAACATTCATCTGGTTATCTCTCAGCAGATGGTTATGAGAAAGAACTGGAGAAACAGCAAGTCTTGCAATAGAAATTGCTAGGCTGTGGCCCAGAAACATACTTGAATCCACTATTGACATGCGAGTATAGGGACCGAGGGGATGTATGTAGTTGAATAAAAGCTGCCGGGAATTCCAGGTGGCGCTTTTGTTCATTTTATTTATTCGCATCAAGCTTGTTAGGTTGATTGTGCTTTTTGCCCTCACACAAAGTGCGCAGTTGGACCTTTTTAGCCTTTCAAATATTAACAAGTCGACCTGCATGCCCCTTTAGACCATTTCTAAAATACTGATGTTGCAGTTTCACACCTCAATCATTTTTAAAAAAAAGACTTTCAGAAATTGTTGGTTTTCTTATAATTTGTCATTCGGATAACGGAATGATATTTGATCGTCTTTAAACAATGGAACAGTCATGTAATACGTTAATAGTTTGTTTAACTCTTGGTTTTGGTGACGGGTCACTTAGGGGCTCCTCCATTGTGCCTTCTCCAGGTGGGCTGATCTCTGGGCCATGCCAGTAGCTCCAAGCCCTGCTGTACGCCAGCATTACACATTCTGCCCAAGTATTACATCTTCCTTTGTGTACAGGGAGGTCTCGGCGAGCTACGCTGGCGGTAGCGGAAACCGAACCCTATACTAAAGGACAGCTACCCTGAATTCTACTGCTGGATGATAAACCTTGGCGGAGCGGAAGAAGTGCGCATGCTGCGGATGAGAGAATCTGTAATGAGCCCTAAGAGATGAGGTGGAAATGACGTCTGCGTTTGGCAATTACCCCAGTCGCGTGTTCTGCAGTAAAGCTGTTGCCGTGACCCATCTGGATTAGTTCGTTACGGAGCCGTCTACTGATTAAGTAAACACGTGGTATCTCCGCCACCTTTTTACTTACCGGATGGAACCTAGGTAGACGTGGATGGACAGCAGTGAAGTGAGAAAAAGGGTGGCAAGGTTTAAACAGATGCAAAAGCCTATCCCCATGGAACTATGTTAAATCCCATCCCTTGTTACATGGCTCTGCCTTTAGGCCAGTGTGCCTACAACTAGCGGTGGACACGCGTGATGGCCAACACATTTACCCATCCCCCAATCGAGTACCCAAACAGGATGAAACTCCAGATCTAGCAGAACTACCAAGAGGGATCGGTGGCGTTACAGTCAAGTATCTCCTCAGCCATATGGAAATCTCATGAATGGCATGGTCGGCTTGTGAGTGCTTCCTTACTGCACAAATTATGTTATGTTGGCTGACGGGGGAGGTTTACGATGGGGAGCACCAAGGACGACGCTTGAAAGATGCAAGGGCTATGCAATATGGTAAATGTTCCTTTATATCTCGATTTTGGTACCAGGCCACTTGAATCTCCGTCATCGTACCCCCGTCGAGTGGTATGGCCTCCAGACCCTCCTGTATTTCGACCACGCATATTCTGCCCGTAGACTTTGCCTAATTTTTAACTTTGGGAAGTCTTAGGGACGGCTTGCTTTGAATTCTCATATCGGACTTGTAAATGCCAAAAAGGAATTTTAAAATATCAACTTTCTTACAGAGGCGTTCTCTAAGGTGGTGATGATGTGCGCAGAGCAGGGTGAGAAGGGCTGAAATGGCTGACTTCCCGAATCCGTGATCCACGCATTCGTGCAGAGCTCACAAATCGGTATCCGGATGATGGCTTGCGGCTCAAGCATTTGTCGTAGAAGCAGCTGACATGCTAAAATTACACATATTTCAACAAAAATTTGATTGAAATACGTGAGAAGATTCTTCTAAGATCAAAAGCCATCCCATTAATGCGCTCGTTGACATTTGGATTGCAATCAGAATCATACGACAATGGAATTCTAAGGTTTAGCTCATCTGAGTCCATTTACTGTGTCCATTTGGGCACTTCGGTATTTAATCTGTGCTGACAGATGAAATATTTGATCCACCTTTCAGTACCAACGTAATTTGGCGACTTTTGTGATCAAGACTATTTAACTTGGACAGGATTTAGGTAACATATGGGGGTAAGAAGAAAGTCCCCTTCAACACTTAAGCGGTAGAGGTGAATGCCATCGGACCTGGGGTGAAGGAGGCGATGGCAGCAGTGTGATTCGGTGAGAGGCCTCTCAGCGCAAAACGCAAAAGTCGTTCCCGACGTTTGTGATCGTAGTAGGGTGATTGAAAAGGCAACTCTCCCACCAGCATGTAGAAGAGAACCACTCCCCTAAAATACAAAAAGAAGATCAACCACTTAAAAATACAAATAAAGCAAGTTTATTGGCGAATAAATGTGTTTAAATGCACCCTTCCACCCGCTTTAGCTGAATGATTTTAGGTGTTTGGAGGGCTCTAAATATTTGGTACTTTTAAAAGGTGGCCTCATAATTAATGCTGTAGAGTCCTCGACGTGATATTTATGTTCCTAGCCTTACCTGCCCGTCCTCCCAGTACTCTATCAAGGTTGTACTTTTTCCTTATAATTACTTCTGTGTTACACAAAGTCCCCTCCCAACATTTCTAGTTTAAAATAATTTCGCAAAAACGCCACTCATTTTTCTTCATGAGTTAGAATGCTTTATTTTTGGGTTGATAAAAGAGCACTTTGTGTCTTGGCCGTGCCTTCGCCGGTTGGGCTAGCATTTGGTCCATGGCAGTAACCACCCATCCCTTCTCTACAGCGAATGTATGCGTTCTCCTCTTCTTCTTTCGTGTTTAGGTGACTCTTGGGGCACTGCATTGGTGTCAGCGGAAAGCGAACCCACTCTCAAAAGATATCAATTCTGGGTGACAAACAGTAGTGGAGCTAAATGAGTGCGTATGCTGCGGGTGGGAGAGTCTGTGACAACTCCTAATAAAACGGATGGAATTGACGTCTACCTTTGGCAACCACCCCAGTCCTGTGTCCTGAAGGGAAGTTGTTAGGAATTGAAGTGACATTGGCCGTAAACCACCTGCATTAGTTCCTTACGTAGCTGTCTGCTGTTCCTGTGTGAAGATATCAATTATGTAACCTAGCGATACCTCCTCCACTTGTCTGTCCGGGCAGCTCGGAAGTGAGAACAAAGCGGCAAGGAGGAAAGGAAATGAAACTCTGGGCTTAAGGAACTAAGTCCCTTCCCGTCCCCTATTACATGACTTCGCCTTTAGACCGGTATTCGTACGACTAGTAATGGGCATACGTGATGGACAGTACATTTCCCCATCCCCACCACAGTTCCCATAAAGGATAAATCTCCAGATTCAGCAGAACTGCCAAGATGGATCAATGACGTGGTGATCAAGTATCGCCTCCGTTGCATGGAAATTCGATGGCTGCCACAGTTGGCTAGTGGGCATCATTTCACTGCACCGACAATGTTGTGATGACTAACACTGGAGGTTGACCACGGGAAGCGTCGGGGACGATGTTGATTGTTTGTAAAATTCACGATTTCAGTAAAGGGCCATTGTACCTTTGTCGGGTAGGCTAGTTTCTGGGCCACACCAGTTGCCCGATCCCTTCCCTGTGTGAACAATACCTGTTCTGCCCGAGTTTTTATGTTCCTTCCTTTTTTAGGGAAGTCGGGGGCGCTACAACTATATCACACATATTTTAAAGGAAGAGCAAAATGCGAATTTTCTCCACCATCTGCAGTTGATTACCCTCAAGTAATATCGGATAGCTCAACTCCTATCTGGTATAGTGATGTGCTAACGTCTTTAACTACGTTGGCCCCTGAGTCTGGGCAGATTGTACTTCCACCCTGCGCCGCTGCCCACCTACGGGCCATGCTAATAGCCTTCCATTTCACAGTACTTTGACTTCTTACTATTGCAGGAAAGACTCGCAACGCTGCACAAAAGTCAGTAAAATATTGCGATCACAGGGTGACAGTGCCGATTTGGGTCACAGCATTGCAGGAAGACGTCCCACAGGTACGTAACAAACTTTGTGTTCTTTCAATTGCGCAACATACCTTCGTCTAGGATGTGCGCATCGTGGTGGAATGGAAAGTCTCATAGCGTCCCCTGGATAGCCTGATGTGCTAATATTCAAGCTTACATTAAAAATTACTAAAAAATCTGCTGCGGATTTAATAATGAAGGATATCTAGTTGAGGCGCAGTATTAGTGTTTGAACCTCTCCCCACCCCCACCCCCCCACCATCATGTATCAAATAGGCGTCCAAATATTTACAACTCTAAAACCATAATAAAATAGAGTAACAAAGCCTACACTCAACATCAAACGGTGAGAGTCTCACAACAGTGATGATAACTTAAAACAGGATAAAATAATCCAAAAGGCCATTAAAATTATTAGTTAGACGAGTTAATAAAGGAGCGATTTAAAAGGCCTTTTAACAGCAGCACACTTATTAGTTTTGATTATTAAATATAGGGAAAAAGGTCTCTAATACCCATCTAGTACCCTGTTTAATCATTTATATTACCGGTTTTGACTAAAATAAGGG
>NW_020170449.1:262344-333092 GCF_000524195.1 Echinococcus granulosus | reverse complement strand
AAAATTGACGCACAATGCCCAAGAAACTGCCTCCGGTCCAACTAGTTCGAGATTCTCTTGAATTAGCTCCGGCGCCGTGAACTCTGGACTGCAGGCAACGCTAGTCACGTCCTTCCGCAGTGGCAGGCACAAAGCCGAAGAAAAGTCTGGGAAATTTAAAATCCGTCTTCCATTTCTTGCTATTTAATTATGCAGATCACGACTCGGGCAGGTCATTTGCCCTTCTTCCTTAGTCACTGCGTCATATTTCTTTTTAGCAATTTGACTGTTAATTTTTTGCACAGAAATGAAGCTCTGAATGAGTCTGGAGCTGTGTCCCTGTTTTTCTGTTTCTGTGCATTTGAAATGAGACTACGTCGTGACGCTTTTGACATATAATACCATAAATGTAGTGTGGTGGCAGGGAGACCGACAACTACAGACCAGAAGAGGCATATTTCACTTAAAATTACGCTAATTTAAAACTAAAATATGTAGTTACCCTCAGACTACTAAATCACTGCACCTATTTTATTGGTTTGACTTAATCTCAGTTAACTTGAATCGATAAAGAAAGTGTGTCACACATGTGTGACGTTGGGGGTGAATGAGCCGATTTATTAACAAAATGGGCTTTACTTATGTGCTGTTGGGTGAATATCGGTTAAGACTTTACTAAGATAAGTCTTTCAAAATCTAATAAAAAGTATATATTAGGGAGTTCAAATAAAATTGGAAGCTATTCCACCAACAGGATGTGAATCTTGAGGCAGTCCGATTCAGCGCTTATTCTGCTAGGGATTCAAATCCTGGGATATCTTAAACAATTATAATGCTCAATTGAACAAGGAGCGAAAATAAAGTTAATATCTTCTTTTAGAAATTATGAGTGCGTCAGTGTTTATTTCTTGGGATTCAAACAAAGTTTTAGGAGGGAAAGTTTCCTTTTTTTCTTACCGGTAAATTTGATGCATCGAAAATCCTGAGTGATCACGAGACTCTTTATGGAGATTTCTCTAAAAAGGAGAATGTTTTCATTTAAACGGCATAAGTTTTAGGCGTTGTAATGCGAAACTAAAGTGAGGAGAATGTCTCTGCACTGCCTTTTGGGTCGCCTTTTTTACAAAGTAGTTTGACAACCTCTCACGGTACTGACATGATTAAAACTGCTGGTGTTTAGTGGTAGATTCAACGATTGAACAAGTACTTGAACGTCAAAGGGTGGTGGTTGACTGACTGACCTCAAGAGAATGTGTCTTCGTTGCATTGCAATGATCGCGGACACCATTTGTCGGCAGTAGAAACGAGCGATACTCTCAGGCAGACAGCGATGGAAGAAGAGGCGGATTAAGTTCTCCAAGGATAGACCATCAATCCACTCTGTTACCAGAATTCGAAGATCAGCGTGCTGCCGGCAAGCAAAAATAGACTGTCTCTACTTCGATAGCCTCAAGGCTCAAAGTATCATTTCTCATTCTGATTTGCCACCATAAATGCCTTCAATTCGAGTGCGTAGAAATCCAAAAGCGCCAAGAGTCTTGCATATCTGCAGTCCTGGCGTCATTCATGGGCTTTTAATGAAATCGCCAATGAATGGAACGTTATTTTTTTTCTCAAAAAGCCGTCTAAACTGATAGACCCCAAAACTTGGCGACCGTGTGAGCAGTTTCGTCGGGGCGATGTTCTGGCAGCCGACGGAAAAAGCACATGAAATAAAGGTTTGACTAATATTTCTCAATAAATAGACTCGGCTTGAGTCAACAAAGTATTGGACGAAAGATTCTTTCAGAGACTAGGTTTCCCCGCAAGCAGTTCTGAGCATTGAAAGTACTTGGTGACAAAGTGGTAGTGTATGGCAATCCAGCTTCTAGTTGACGTTGTCATTGAATGATTCTAAAGACCAAGTTACAGCAGTCGAATGTCCACCGAATCGCAAGAGTAAAAAAGATGAAGGCGCTAGTAAGCTTGTGGTTAAGTAGTTGAGCCAACCCGATGGTGGTAAGCGGGACTTCAGTCCCCATTTTACACCAAATTAACAATTAAGCAACATTTAATCTTATTTTTCCTCTTTCTACACCATATCTTGCTAACAGAATGGTTTGCAATACATCATTAATGCAGGAATACGAAACTGAAACAATATCTAATATAAACCTACGGTTATAAACTGTTGATTGCGCAAAATCCCTTTAAGTCAAAACCACTGCTTTCGGATTGTTAACTTTCCGACTCGTGGACGCATGCAAGTGGGAACAAGCCTGATGTTACATCCAAAAGTAGACTCGCTGTTTCCAAATTTAGCCATAATGCTTAGACGGGTAATTATGGAGACGAGAGATAACCGCTAAAATCGCTGAAGCAGCGATAATTGTCAGGCCCCTGTAAAAGGATTTTCAGTCTCTCAATCCTGTCTCATGAAGCTAGCACAGGTAGTTTCAGCGCTGGGGTATAAGAACAAAGAGTACCTACTTTTGGCTCTCCTTTGTCACTTATTTTCAGATTAGGCCAACAATACTGTCAAAAATTGTAAAATCTGAGGTGGATGCTCTTAGTGATACCGCATAATGCTATAGCTTACCTTTGTGCCACTTGATATGTGCGGAATTCATTGACATTGCCTAAATAACACAACAACAACGACCACCAGACTATGCCTGGTTGTCACCAATTCCCACATACTTTGACAGTATTCCATTCGATTACTGGAAGGGACCTTCAGACCAATTGCCGACTGCAGGAGTGAATGCCGATTGAGCATCCAAGCGCAGCGCTACTTTGTGTCTCGAGGTGTCCGCAGATAATGCAACTTTGGCGCCTGTCCTCTCGTGAATTCAACTGTACTGCTTCGATTGTTTGTTTGACTCATCATTTTGATTACGCAGGAACTTAAGGCTCTGCTTTTGTGCTTTTGGTGGACGGCATGGCCTTTGGGCTACGTCAGTAGCTCCCAGTACTTCCGTACGTCAAAATACACATTCTGCCCCAATATTATGCCTTCTTTCGTCTTCAAGGAAGTCCCGAAGCACTACACTGACTACAAAGGATGCCGCTGGGAACCAAAGGATGTGCAAGGAGGTGGGGAGGTGGAATTTCGAAAGATTATGGCTTATTACAATTTCAACATTGCCTAAGAAAATAAAGCCTTGGCCTCAAGGGGTACCATTAGAAATATTAACGACGATGTAAATAGTTTAAAACAAGATCAAAATTTAGGTCTATCTAGTTTGCTAATAGGCGTCAAAAGGAATCAAGCTTCATCATCATCACCAGGGTTATAAATGCGTAGTTAGAAACGTCAAGGTCAAATAGCACTATTGGCGGAGGTCAAACCTTAACGAGGTGATAGACGTGAATGATGTTCGGATGGGAAAGTCGAGCCAGCACAGTCGCCTCGCGTGAGAGCTCCCGACCCCTCTCGTAGTCTGCCATGTTCTGTCCACGAACAGTTTTCAATCGCACCTTAAGCACAAAAGACAAAACAATTTTTTGTCATTCAACTAATATGCTACTGAAATAAGTGAATATTGATGACTGAGGACTTCATGCAAACGGGAGTGCATTTGATCAAACCTAAAGCATCTATTAGTTATTTTGAGAAGGTTGTCAGGTTGTAGTGGATAAATAAAGTGAGTTACTCCAAAATGCCGACATAGGATATCACTTGCGGCAAATTTGGCGCCATTTTCACTAGTCACTTACCGAATTCTTCACCACACTTCATATTCTTCACCTGTAGTGAAGATGACACGAGTAACCAATAAAATTCGGCTTTAAGTGAACTATGGAAGTGTGTTGCAATATTTTTTATTTAAATCCGTCCGAATGTCGTTCAGGGGAGCTTTCATTTCCCCCTTCTGTGTAGACGTAAGCACGTAAACACTACTGGACTGGCGTTTTCTTGCAATGTGGTAGGCCACTGCATTAGGGGAATTAGAAATGTAAACAAGTGGCATCCACTCCTGATTCTTCCATTACCCTTGAATTTTAGACCACCAGACTGTTGACTTGAAAATAGGCAAGAAATCATAAAAAGTACGATTAAAATTGTTGACATAGCATTCGTGTATTTCTGGAGGATGGCATGACTGCGATCCACAGAAAATACCTATTTCATACTACACCCTTCAAGTAAATGGTAATGAATCCTTGTCTGCTTAGGTAGGGTTACAAAATTTAAACAAAATTAGAATGGTGAATCAGACTATTTTAGACCCATGGGGTGTAGATCTGTATTAAACTACTAGACAATAAAATTGCCTCTCCACCTTAATAAAACAAGTCCCAGCTTTGATCTATAGGGAAACATTTCTTTTTGCATGAGACAGAGAAAGGTCGGTTTTGTTTCGTCTGGTTTCTGTGAATACCAGCCTTGAATAAGTTGCACGTTTATCCGCTAATAAACAATTTTGGAACTCATTTTTAGGACTTAAAATTGATTGGTTTTTTTGCCGATCCTATTGTGGGGGGAAACATTTGCTGCCTGGTTCCGAGAAATGTTTGGCCATCACCTTTAACCCCCCATAGATAGGACCAAATCCTACTTAGAAATTCAAAATTTGGTTTCTTTTTCACGTGTTAGCGAGGCATTAAAGTGATTCAGTAAAACAGATGACGCAGTGTTTCAGTTCTTAAGATCGGCTCAACATGATCTCTATCCGGATGTCAGAAGAGGGTCGACCACCACAATCTCGAGGTTCTCGTTTCCATTATTACTGTCTTCGACCAATTCAAATTCTGTTGAGACCATAAAAATTCAATGTCAACTTTGTGGTTTTACACTCAACACTCACACTCAAACTGATAAACTGTCACATATTTGTGACGCAAGGCCAAAGTAAAAAAATTCAGGCGTTAAATCCTGTAAGAAATTGTCGAGAAGTTGACGCATTCTCACTAATGAGAACTAGGACAAAAAGAAGGACTCTAAATCAACCACATCTCACACCATCTACGGTAAAATATAATAAGGGAGCAGACTGGCTTCCATATGTGAGTAAAAAATGAGGATTCGCCGTCTACTTTGAAACCCACCTACAGTGTGAAATCGAAGCGTTTTATAAACGCAACTGGTCAATTATAAGAATAACAGTAAAAAAGAATTATTGTCTACTTATTTACACAAATCACCTTGACACTGGTAGGCAGGTGAATGCCCTCACTAATAGAGGTCTTCTCCGAGTATTGAAGTCCATGAACGAATCGGCAGTCACCGACCCGATCAATGACCTTGTAATCCATCCGTAGTTGTGACGACGCGGTCTGAGAGGCAAGAATTGCTTTCAACGGGAGCTCTGCACTCCCATTGGTTGAATCAGCAGCGGCGGTGGCAATGGGGGAGGTGGGGGACGAAGACGGCAATTCTATTGACACAAACGCGCCAATAATGGCAGCTTTCGTAGTTATGTCAGTGCCCATAAAAGTTAAACACCCACCCCTTGTAACAACACCTGTGTTTAAGTTCAGTCGTCGCATGGTGTGAAGCTCGCATTAATTGGCTGGGGCGTTGTTGTTAACTGGTGGTGAGACTTCCGGCCTAAAGGCGTCTTTTGATGTCATAAGTAAGCCCTTATCTGTTGGGAAAATCAGCATATTGTGAGTCGTTAAGAGAGCTGTTAATAAGCATTGCGTTTTAATGCACGCACCTCCCCCTGAGTGGGCCAGTTTTAAATAGTTGTCATCCGTGAATGAAGACTACTTGTCAGATTGCCGCATTAACACTTCGTTGCACGATGTTTAGTAACACCGCGAAGGCCGTCAGCGTACCACTAACCGACCTCCACAATGGTGGTATGGGGTACCGCTAACGCCGCCCCCTAAACTGTTCTCCACGTCAATACAACCACTTCCAAAGTTGTATAGCTTATAACGCCTTTGACAATTACTACAGTCGTGTCTGTCTCCACCCTCCTGGCACCGATTAACTAAAAGCGAGGAGATACGAGGGGGCGATAGAGAGCAAAAGGTGTCGTTCGCTCGGTTCTAAATTCGGCTCTCACCCACAGCTTAAGCAGCCCTCTTTTGTACCGCATGTTATCGGGGATGACCTTGCAATGACCCACCTTGGCTACTGTCTCTCGTTATTTTGTTTTGTTGCAGTGATAGCAGTCGACGAGAGGCGGACAATGCTGGCCTGCATTTGAATTTGAATTGCTCTCCATCACTCCACTTACGTCTTCTTGAAAGTAGGAGGAATGATCATGATTGACTTGTGCCACGAATGGCAACGGTCGACCTCCCCTCCATCGCCCATTTATTTCCCAGCAGAAATTCAAGTAAGCGAATTCACACTCACGACCGAGTAAACCCCTTTGCCCTGCAAAGCACATAGTTCCAGCCAGTGAAGTTGACGTCGAAGGTCGCCTTCCAAGCAAGGGGCACTTAAGGTCAGACCCCTACGATGCAAACAGTGCTTGGCACTCCGTATTTGAATCCGAAAAAGTGAGGAAAAATCATTTCACACTCCAACACTTGGCATTCTACTCGACGCCCACTTCGAAGGATCCATTTGCCCATGCGTGAAAATCAGTAGATCTGAACAGAAACCGGTACTTCTAGAATGCATGGCAGGAAGCAAATCGACTCCCTCGATTAACAAGGTCAGACATTAACAATGTTAACACATATGACAGCAAAAAGGTTCCCTAAAAACCTCTGGCAGTCAAAACAATCGCCATTCTCTCCAAACGAGGCACAGGCCTGCGGATCCCACTTGCACAGCAACTGTTGAGTTGAACTGTTCCATTTTATGAACGATACGAACAAACATATGTGTAGAGCACTTTGTACTTTGCATTTACCAGTAGTTATGAGCTGGAGGTAAATTAATGGACCTCGTAAACCGGGGGACATTTGAACAGGAATGAACAGGGACTTGCTCCATAACTCTAGTCCTAAACAAAGCAGTCATTAGATATTTATGCAGGAAAGGCGGTAGGAAATCGTGTAAAAACAAAATATTCCCCACTAGTTATCACAACAGACAACTCCTTACCGGAATGCATTGCCTAGACTATCAACAAATGGAAGACAGCTATCCGACTTGGTTCTCGCATGAATCAAACCTTCCATATTTCATAAGACAACATCATCTTGTCAACCCAGAATGAGAACACAAGACACTGGCAAAAATGCATATGGCGCACATTATCTTATTATCTCTTTTCCTCTCTTCTATCCGCCGTTCCAAAAGGCAACGGTTGGTCAGACTAGGCGGCTGGATCTCTGATTGTATCCTCCTGCACAGCTCCAGCGCTATAGGAAACATTGTCTGCAAGTAGGCAGGGCTGACTGGCCGTTCTAGACCACCGCCATCGCCATGAAAATGGCAGCCGTTGCAACAGTATTTCCTGCACCGGTGAAGTTGAAACCCATCCTGTGCGACTTTTGCGATGAAGGCAAAAGATGAACAGAAGGCAGAGGGGGAAGAGGAAGAAAACACCAAGGAAGATGACCACAATTGAAAAGATCACCGAGAACGGCAGGGTGGTGCGAATTTGAGATGTGGAAGGAGAAGAGGGAGATGACGAGATTGATGGTGGTGGGAGGGTACAGAACTCCCACTTGTCAACGTCTATGTAACAGAAGGCATGATCACGGAGACTTGCTGGATTGCGACACCAATTGCAGACGGAGCTAAAGACTGGTTGAAAAGCTGGCGAGTAAATGTCTCCATCTGTGCTTGAGTTGACGTCCAGCGCCGCGGCAACGGCGGCTAGGGTAAAGTTGTGGAAGGCGCGTTGAAGAGCGTCCATCTCGCTGGTGTTAGTTGGGGAGATTAAATCCCAACGAATGCATCTGAGGGAAAATAAGGATGAAACCCATTATTTTGTTTGCTCTTCTCCCCGTGGATTCAGGCATAGCTTCATTACTCAAAATCCCATTTAAACCAATGTCATTCAAGCCAAAGCGGGACTATTTGGTTTTACCGTTTGAAATAAACGAATTTCAGGGAGTTTTGAAACGTCCTGCGAAAACCCACATGCTGTAACAGACACAGCCCATTGAATCCTAAAATTCCCATTGTTCTCAAATGGTAGTGTTACCTCCATCCTCTGTCCCCCGATACAGTTCGCATAGAGGTTGAAACTCCACATCCAGCAGAAATGCCACAAGAGATCCGTGGCGTTGCAATGAAGTATCGCTTCAGTTTCATGGATATTTGATAACCGGCACGATTGGCTCGTGAGTGTCTTTCTTGCAGCACCGATCGCATTGTGATGGCTGGCACGGCGGTTGACCAAGGGGAGCGCCAGGTACGACGCTCTAAAGGGCAGAGGGGCTATGCGATACGTCTACTGTTTGTTTAACTCTCGGTTTTGATAAAGGGGCTACTTGGGTGCTTTGTCATTCTACCTGCGTCGGGTGGGCTGGCCTTTCGGGTCATGAGAGTAGCCCCATGCCCTACTCCATGCAGAATATGCATATTCTATCCGAGTATAATGCCCTCATCAGTCTTCAGAGACGCCTCGGAGTGCTGCATGATTCGTTTCCTGATCAATTCCATCATACGATAAGTTATACGTCAACTTGGCGCCCAGGATCATGCAAACGTTCCACGAATCGAAGTGGCTACCATACTGCTGGCTGGGAATATTAGAAACCACCACGGCTAAGGACTTCACAATAATAGTCGGAGATAAATCCGTTTTTAAAAGGTTTAAATCTGTTAAATATTTCACTACTGTACAGTGACTTCTACCGCACTTAGTTCCATTAGCCAAAACCGCTAGCAGATCACTCTGGCCATTCCTTTTTTTTATTTTAACAATATTTTGACAACACATTCGTAGACGTCTCAGCTGTCCATGAGATTTCGCGAGTGAATGCCCAATGCTAAAAAAGGTGATGACCGACGAAACACGAAGGGACTAAGGGAAATGAGATAAGGATGAGAGAGTGTCTCCCTCTCTTCCTCTCCTCTATCCCAGAGTGTAGATCTTCTCACGAGTAGGCTTGATGGCAATGGGAGACATGAGGTCGGGCGTTTTGTGGTAAGAATGAGAGTGGGACTTTCCTCCTACTGATTGACTAGCCCCGGTGGTTTCAGATGCGTCAAGTAGATAAACAGCAGCAGCAGCACTTATTGTTGAGCCTCATGAAAGAACTTTCTAGTTATCAACTCCGTCTGCAGTCAACTGCCAAGACGCACCCACACAGACAAAGCTTAGCCTTCTGATTATGGGGTGTTGCATGATTTGGAAGTGAATTGATCGTTTGGGGACAACCAATCATCGAATGTTGGAACATAAAATCCATTTCTAATCACAAGTCAGTAAGTCAACAAACGATCTAAAATCCACAGTGTATTTTACAGCTTACGTGAAAGAAGTGAGGAACAGAAGCCGCTGTCATCAATTAACACACGACACACAGCATGAGACACTCACTGGCCCAGTAGTGTCTACGCCTCTCCCTCCGCAGTTTATTTAACTGTAAGCCCATTGTTTCATCGTCACCCTCGCTCACCACTACTAAAAGCCGGTCTTGATACGGCAGTCTCCAATCACTTTCCACTGTTCTCGTAAATGAGTAGAGAGTCCTCCCCAACGCGATACCTCTATCTTTAAATGAACCATTACCTGGTCGGTTAGGTAAAACCTATCCTGTGCGAAAGTTACGTCAACACACTTTCTCCGCGTGTTATGCAACAAATTTCAGGGGCAGGCTTGAATCATATCTAGTTCGACTGAAATTATGAGGTGTGGGGAAATTTGTAGGGAGCACAATAAAGAGTACCGTAATGCAAGACGGACAAATAACTAAGCTTTAAAGTGCACAAAAGCAGTCGTGTTACACAAGCTCCTACAAGTTGCAATGCGTCCTACTTCAACGCATATTTTAACTTTTAAAAATAAATCCTGACCTGTGAATTAGGTGGTCACAAGAGTCACAAGTTTGTAAACCTACATAAAAGTCATCATTTTCGGAAGACTGTACCGTTCCCTCGAGGATATAAACACAAACACTGAAATATTTCGCTCGTTCACTTACGCTTTCCCCGATGCCGACTTGGCAAGACGTCCAATGTAATCGTGTTGGTCGGCCGCCAAGTAGCTTTCGTCTGGTTTTGACATAGAAATGGGAAGCTCGACAAGGGGATCGGCCTCGCACAATGGTGACAGACGTCGTGAGCAGTTCACAGTGATCATATCCAACTCATAGCTTGTCATCGAAATAGACTAGAAACGAAAGAATATAGGTTGTATGTGTAAGGCATTCCAACCCTAGGAATAGCTTAAGTGTTAAATGGCCCTAAAAGGTTTACTTTGCTTGCGAAGAATTCAAAGAAGCGACGGATAGCTACGGCGTTCGTTGCCTCTCCAAAGACAATCCCAAGTATAACATCAGCAAAAGGCTAGCTGGTGTAAAGCGATATTCCGAAACGAGGCAGCGAAGTCATATTGGAACGAAGACACAGTGTCAAACTAATGATAGACGGATTACACTCCATCGTCTGTCGCCTGTTTTGCATTACAAGAAATAGGAATAAGTTCCCTCTCATCACGCTGAATTCGCAAAGCACACGTCCCTACAAGAGAGATGATGGTGACGCGATGAACACTCAAAAAGGATTTAGACGTGACATTTGAGTGGCTATATGAATTATTCCTCTTTGTAAGAAGGTAAATGGACACAGAGCCTGAACTGAGCTACATTAATGTGTCTTCGTTTTTTTATCATAATGGAACGCCTCTAATCCGCTCGAAAGTGAATACTCGGAGTTAGCTTAAGGACAAAATTGGTTACAGCGCGGTAGGCTGTCCCCAACACCGTCCATGTGGCAACTTCGTCTGACGCAACAAATAAGGCTCAGGTCTAAATGGAACAGTTAGTTAGCACACACGATCTTGACAGGAAAGGCATCTGTGATTGGTTAAATCTGCAGAGCTTCACCACAGAAGAGCTCAAAAAACCGTCTCGATCACTCCACTTATAAGTTTTGCATCTTGATTAGTACCAGACCGCTCAAAGTCCAGAATAAGGATTGATGTCATCCCAAATAGGCGGCTGGCTAGTATTAAGATGGCGTCAAATGGAAAGGAAGACTATACTTGACCTCCTACAAAGCGATTCACGCAATTGTTAGTAAAATCGGAAGCCCTCTCACGGTAACGGGCATCCACCGTGCTATCATCGCATCTGCTTTCTAGTTAACTTCAATTACTTTGAATACCATTCTAATAGTTGGTATATAGGTACAACCGCAGGAAACACCGAAAACAGTGGCCCGGTGAAGAGGAAGCCTATGCAACAGAAAGGCATTTGGTCTTATTGTCAACACAATTGCGTGGGCACTTTTAACTTTTCATAACTCGAGCTCTAAGGCCAAGGGATAGATTTCTAGCCACGTCACTTACACCTACTCGTCCGCTGACCCTTTTATGGCTATAGTGAGGTCATTGGCAAAGATAAACACCCTATAGCGTATTCAGGGGTAATGCGATAGATGCAGCACAAACAGAGTAACCCTAATGCATAACTGCGTAGTACGCGAATTTAGAAAAAAAAATAAAAGTGAATGATGGCCTCGATGAAAACTATAACAGCGTTACACATACGCAACGCCGTAATTCCCATTTCTACCTGGCGTCATATATTTGTGACGCACCAAGTCGCGCGTCAGAAACGGATTAAGGTTAAAACGGCAAAAAATTTGGCGGATTTTCCCGACGAGGATGGGAATAATTCCACTTCTGGGATGAGCAGTCGGTTTAGCCAGTTTAAGAGTGCGGTGGTTAATCTGCTTCCGGGACGTCGGTAGCGGATGCCTCAGCCTTCAGTGATCTTGCACTCACCTTTGCAAAAGCAAAGCACATGTCCGTGGCCGAATTCACGACATCGACTGGCTGAGAGGACCAGCGCGTGTGAGTCACTGGAAGCCCGTTGGCCCACCGCCACGATGATTCATCACGCGCCCGGAGTTTCAAGCCAATCCAGTGTGGAACTGACTCCCATGGTAGCATACCTTAAGGAAGAAAGCGCAAATGAGTAGTTCCGTCAGGCCATCTGCTGGGATATTTTAGTCAGGAGCCCCGCAAGTGATACGAGAAATCGAGTTGGCAATAGTGCCATTTGAAGATGGGTGACTGAAAAAACGTAAAGTAGGTGTTTGTCACCGACTGGCAGTATACAATCACTGGTGAAGCTGATTGGATCTGGTACTACTCAAAGCTTTGGCTTAAAAAGTACTGTCAGCTACATTAAAGTCATTTTGGCGACAGTGGGCAAAGTATTGAACCAGCGAGGGCTAGCGGTAGTTGAATGACAAATTAGTTTCGCCACAATGCGAGCGCCCAACGTTGATGATGAGCATTCTTTTCCGCACTATCTTAGCATGTTGGATAATCTTATTCAACAGATGGAAAAAGACCACCACAGCCGGGAAGTGGTGTCCTATTGCGACATTGGCAGACATTACTTCTGCTTCTTCAACAAATAAAGGTATGCTTATCCTGGGACCAGAAGTATCCTAGGCCAAGAATTAGAGCAATTCAAAATGAACGCAAAGCCACACTGCTTCCAGAAGTTAAAAGAGAACGAGTTCTTCTTACCAGTGGCGGTGTAATCAGAAGGAAGGTGGGCGCGCATCCACGCAACGGTGAAGGGAGTTGTTAGAGCCGCCAATCTCGCTCCAGCAGCGGTTTGGGCACACATTGCCGTGGCCTCCTCGTAGGACCCCATCCACTCCCCCATAAATCGATAACAGTGGTCACCTGGAGTTCAAGAGAGCAACAGCATTCCCAAAAAGTTGCCACATTTAATCTAGTAACTTGTGAGAAGCGAGACCGGAGTTTAGACTACTAGTTTGACACAACCGATATTCAGTATTTCACGTTGCTTAATCTCTCCGTTGACTCCTGGACTAGCCCCTACCGATGGAGACGATGCTTCATCTCCAGAGTGCTTCAAAATAGCAAAGTTACTCTCTCGACATGCTACTGAAATAGAATCCATCAGCGAAGGAAAATGTACTAATGTAAGGATCATTTCAACCGCAGAACAATACTCCAAAGTAACAAAAACCTTCCACCATTACATTAATTAAACAGCGATTATCTAATGAAGGCACGATTAAAACCTAGGTGATTCAAAGCAATCGAGCCTTCTTACTATTATGCTAATAAAAAGGTATCCTAACTCAATTCAGTAGCTTACTCAGTCGTGCTTTGAAGTGACTCAACTTTCCATCGGTTATACTACTGAGATAGCACCTAACAATGGGGAAACGAGGTGGTTCTGAGGTGGTATCAATGCATTACCAAAGTAACGATGCTTACCAGTGGCAGCATTGTGAGTAGCATATCCCTTGGGGCAGACTGAGGTGGAAGATTTTGTCGTCAAACGGGTCGGTGAGGGCTCGAACGAGCAGACAAATGGGAGACTCTCGTTGCAGCCGATGTCGAAAGTGAGACTCGCAAAGTGTTCTGTGTCGGGAACACCCGTAATAGAAACGCACAGCGGACCCCCGGCTGACGAGGCCAGCGGCTATTAAATTCAGAAATTAGGTGTTTGGATAGCCTTGCAGGTGGTTTATGTCTGCCCTCACTGAACAGCTGATGATAATCTTACAAAGGGCGTTCGACTCCAACCAAAATTCTTGATTTTAAACCTACAAAGAATGCCATCACGGTACTATATACAATATTGAGTATCAGGTGCACCCTATTACCAGTCTGCTGCCAATGTACATGCCGTAAGCCGGTCCAGACACCATGACTCAATAGGACAGGCTATGATAGTAATATTGACTGTGTGTATGCACGCAACACTGTGTAGTTATGGGAAAAGTATCTTGTCAACGAGAAGACGCGAAACCCGGAGCGATGGGGTAGCACCTGGTATAGAAAACCGCAGTCACAACATGGGATCAACATGAAAAAGACGCTCGCAATTCTGCCTCTCCCTCTCAAAGATGTTGATAGTGGTGGGCCCCAGTCACCGGTCCTAGCCTTCTTAAACACAGCCACCCTTATATCTATAGGTTTTCTGTCTGCCATAATGCGGGGGAGACCTCCAATATGCCACATCTTCGCTAAGCGTTTTGATCTCTCTCCAGTCGGCTATTGTGGGGCCACAACTGGTACCATAAACTGCATAAATATTAGCAATTGGTAACTGTATTGATATTCTTAAGCATTATGAAAAGTATAACAGAGTACAAAAGTTGGATTAATTAGTCCAAATTTTTTTTCTTATTAGTCATGAAACAACAATCCAATGAAACCACACTTTTCCCAACATTTCTATGAAAAATAAATGAAATTCTGTTAAAACCTTTGATCACCTCAGCTTTCTCCCGACCACAATTGTAGTTAACCGACAAAGAGAACATGCCGCCATATATGTGTGACGCAAGCTTCAAGCACAAGAATCGAGATCTCGCCAATGAGTGACGCTGGTAACGTGCATGCCAACTTAGGGGCGTCATCGCTGATTCCACCAAGAACCGAGGATCACGCTTAGATTCCAAACTAGCACAATTCCAAAAAACTAACCACTATAGCGCTCGACAGACGATAATGCGGATAGAAAATGCTTACGATACAATAGAGTATCCTTTTGGACTACAATATAGTCTTGTTAACTTCAGTAATATTTTAAGCAGTCCTTACTCGGTTGAGCTCATGCGCAATGTAGCAGGGCACCCGCTCATCAACGGAATGGAAAGTGTGGCGATAGTGGAAGAGACCGACCCAATGATAGCGTCGCCAAATCACCTCCAGTCGGTCGTAAATTGCTGATCCGCGTCCGTAGAACCCGGGGGAGGCTGGCATCCGCGGCAGACGTGACAATTGGCTAGCCACAAACACTGAAGTAACATCACTACATACGTCAATCTTGGGAATAAGTGAACTAAAAGTGGACCAAGACCAAGATGGTGCTACCATGCTACTATTCTGGCAACCCTTCTGTGCACATTACTGCCGAAATTGTACGCTAGATAATGACTTCAAGGATAGCTCGGACACCACGATGGTATCAGTGATAGGCCGATATTCAAAAATTGTAACGATCCCGATTGCAATGTCTGAATATTACATCATGAAAAAGGCGTCTTTAATGAGTAGCTGAACTTGCAGAGGTTTAAAGCGGTATAGCTATCAAAATTGTATCGAATTTCAGCGACAACTTCAGTATTAAGTACTGTCTACTTGCCACCAATGGAGTGAAAACAGGTTTAAAAGAATCGAAACAGTCCTTAAGGGGATGCTCACACCATTGTTAGGAGAGCAGTGTTATATGACTGTGATATGAGATTGACATAAAGAATGCGTTTACTGTAAAACATCGACCAGACTACAGCATTAATTCCCAAATGGATGCCTCTCTGACGCATTTCGCCCAACAGAAGACGTGACATCAAGAAATACCACCTCGACCAACTACCTTATATCGTATCATCTTCATTTGTTAGTTATGATTCATTGGAGACCCTGTGACAGCTGAAGTAGAAGAGTGACTAAGAGAGGCACCACAGAAGATGTATTGGGAGGAGGGGAAAGGTCAAAGAGTATAGTAATTTTCTAACTATGTTTGAACACGCAAGCATTTTCAGTCTTGCATAAGCCGACTATCACTTCAATGATGTGGTCTGCGCTACTATTGATAAGACTATTTGTGGATAAATACACATTGCACTGTCTTTGAGGCTACGAAAATGGGCATTTCCTGAGTAAGTACCATCGTTCCGAGTAAATACCTTCCTTCACAGCTGTGAAAGGATGAATAAGGTAGTAAGACCGGAGACAAGGCAAGGATTAAAATATAGCTCTTAACTCGTTCAAATTGACTCCTTCGTCGAAAGGTGTGGTATGAACAATCCATCAAAATCCATGGCAGAGAGTCTGAATACGGCGTGTGATTCAAATTTAAATGCTACTATCGAAATCTTGGATTTAGCCTCCACTGTGGATGGATGACCACTCTACTCATGTCAAAAAAGTAGCGTGGACGTACGCTGATCAGCCTCTGAGCGGAAGATAGCCAGGCCGGCTTTGCCGTTGCGAGAGTACGGCGAACCGATGTCGTGACAGTGGGCCTGCGCCTCCGCAAATGTCATGAATTTGTCATGGAACGTCTATGAGCAAATTCAATCCAATTTAAATTATCGTATTACCAACTGGTACCTAACTTTAGGTAATTATATTGGGAGACGATATCTGTAATATTTTTCGTCAAACTTTCATAATTGTTTGGGTGTTGTAGAGGCTAAGCGTCACTACTTCTAGACCACGGTTATCACTTTTTAAAAGGAATTTTAATGAATATAGAGCGAAATCTAAACTCACTCGAAAGCATTGACCATTAAAATAGGTAAATCCTGGCACAACACAGTCAACATTAGGGTCATGGATGAAACCAGTCTCAACAGAAGGACCGGCGTTTCGTGATTTTGACGAGATGAGACAACTTGGGATGTCAAAGTGGTCAACACCACCTTCTGTCTCGCTATCAGGAGCTAAAGTCGCTTGACAAATATAGCCCAGATCGAGGGTACACCTCAGGGGGTACCAGTAGCCTGAAGGCGAATGGACCTATCTTTTATCCTCAATAGAGGTTTTTTCATTTAGCTCACAGAGCATGGTAAAACTAACCTGAAAGCAGATGCAATGCAATACAGGTACCGTAATCAAAGAAATAGCCAGAACTGTCGGAGAAAAATGATTGATTTTGGCGGGTGCGATTATCGTAAAATGTAGGATTTCCAGTGGAACCATCAGTCCAATTGTTCCAGAAGAGTTTGTCCTCCGACTTTGAAAGTCCAAGCCAAATGAACTCGGAGGGTCTCAGCATATGCGCAGGTAGATTATTTGTTCCATCCTATTTATGGAATACAATGTCGCTGCCACTCAAACGCATGGGCGAAAATGCTTTGGTTAGAGAGGCTTACCCATATTCCCACCGTAAAGGCGTTCTGTTGAAGCAGAGCAATGACATCGTCAGAGGTTTCCTTGTTCGGTAAACTTGCCAAATTACCTCGCCAACGAACTTTTTGATCTCCGCCCAAGGCGACTGCTCTACAGGCGCGTTCAGCTGCTCTCCAATCGTGACCGTGGGATCGAGCTCCACCGAGGACTACGCGATAACAGACCACGGACCCATTGTTTCGGTGATGAGGGAAGTAGTCCTCTGGACACATTGGTCTGTGAGTTTTTTCATTCGATAAATCCAGTGAGCGCCCAAAAGCAAATCACTGATTCACTAGAAGTAGCAGCTTACTCAGACTCACGCACGGGGGGACCGATGGTAGTGGTATGATTTTGAGGTTTTATAGGAATGCTGCAAAGGGTTAGGCGAGGAGCGCTTTGTCCTTTGCATTGGCGCAAAACCCACCATCCTGAGCCTGGCTGGATTGCCAAACAGAGTCCGTCTCTGGAGACTGGGTGTTGCAGAAATGATGGCTTGAGCCGGTTAAATCCCTCAGTAACGGACCCATCAAGCCTGTAAAAAATGAAGTTCATCACTCAATTCTCACTTTAGTGAGATTAGCAGTAGAGTGATCTTATAGGCAAACATACCAGGTGATTGTTAATGGTGAGGTTGTATTTACGATTCCACCAATGAGTACCTCGTCATCTAGAAATAAATTTACGCCATGAAATGATTTTACATATCTTTTGTGTCATCTAAAAACAAATTTCCTACGGTATTCAAGCATCGTCGAGGCTACGTGGGTAGAGTACTCATGAGTCTGATTTTGCAGGACAGTATAAGCCTTTTTAGGATAAGGAAAAGGAGATAAAAGTTTGCATAACTTGTAGAATTCCTGGATGATTAACTAATGAATCGGGAGGCTATCAGTGCGTAAATATAAACGGAGATTTTAAAGTAAATTAAAAGGCTTTTTAAAGTGTACTCGGTTCAGTACCAACATCCAAGGCGCACGAAAACCACGCAATGTAGGTGTAAATGGGGGTACAGGAAGTACCGATTACACAAACCCACCTTGACAAGGACGACTGGCCCAAATTCAAATCACCTTTAGCTCTTTTGGGTGCATTTGAGTAACTTCATAATTAAAGCACACTACTATTTTGCTACGCCTTTTAGCGAAGTTTGTTACTATTTAAGACATTAGTTAAGCGGAAAATTGTATTAAGGTAATTAAATTGGCAGTGTTTATGTTATTCTACCGAGTTTTTATCAAAAAACTCATGGAATCATCTTAGACAAAATATGTGTGAGGTCAAACAATCTAAAGCACCTCATTTTCGCTCTGTATTAAGTTGGGGGACTTGAAGCCTCTACACCATCACAATGATGGAAGAAAACCTTCTTTATGATCATATAACGTAAATCTGAGGATATACGGCGGATGACACAACACTAATGACAGCTCAAAATCACAAGAAATAATTGCCAACAAGAGTACTATTAGTTATGGAGATTCGGTAGTCTGAGGAATAGCATTATAATTACTTTACTCTTGGATCCAAACTAGTCAGGTAGGCGGTAGTATACCAGTGAATTTAACATTGAATTGAAAACTGCAGCTGAAAGACAGCAATATTATTTTGAAAAACTTGTGGTCCAAAGCGGTATTGTTGGATGTAAGGACTATTTCAGCTGCTTAGAACCAGCTGTGGCCAGGGCAATAGGGTGAATAAGAAATAGAATTTATGACAAAAATCCGTACCAGAACGGAGATTGGAAGGTAATAGCCAAGCGGCAAAAGCATCCAATTCTGGCGTCTTCAAACTTGCCGGTACCGAGTCACCCTCGCAGTCTCTCATGACTGCAAAGCACTTGTCACCAAATGCATGCCATTCCACACTTTCACCACTACCCTCACCATCAGGACAGCTTCCAGGATATGACGGCTCTGGAGTGGCACAAAAGGCCGTCACCAAGGTAGCGTCTTCTTCCTCCTCCGCTTCTTCATCATCATCACCCACGCAAGGCATTACGAGGAAAGGCGAGGTGGAGGTGAAATTGACGTGTACTTGAAGGCAGAAGGTTTCTGATTGATTGGATGGTGGAATGAGAAAAGCCGGATGAGAGCGATGGATGGCCGCTGTGAGCCAGGGCGTCACAGAGGAGGTTCTTGGAAACTCTAATCGATCCTGATTTAAAAACGAATAAATAAGTTTTCAGTAGCATTTAAACAATAGTTTTTAGGAGTAGCTATATCACATACCTGGGTGTTTGTGACCTCAACCCCAATCCAAGCGCGGGTTGACACGGATGCATTAGCTAGACGATCTACGAGGAATATCAGTTCTAGAGGGTTACGTGGCAGAGCAACTGCAGCATCACCGCATAACTCCTTTGCCTCATCGAATCCAAGTTCCATAGGAAAGCTTGGAAGAAGACGATAGCACGTGCCCAAGTAGCAAATCTGGCCAGCTGCATTATTTTCCTTAGTCCAGGCGGGTTGAGCACCCTCAAGGCGGATAGTGGAGTTCAGGGACGACACAGAATTCAATGGGACCTCACAACCGAAGCCTATCCGTGTTTTGTCGCAATCAGAGTGATCCCAGGCTCCCACACGAAGGTTTGCGGTCGAGAGAAATGCACACCCTTGCTTGGAACTTATCTGAAAAACGTATTTTAAGCAACGCGTACATTGAGGTGTTAAACTTGTGCGCAAGGCATGTCAAATTTTGTGGCACTTTTGGTACAAGTGTCCAATTTTGACAATTTAAGTGAGTGAAACATGTCACGAATATTGTGTCCATAATCATGCTACTTTTCATTATTTAGTGATAGGTGAAAATAAGTAAGAACACATTTGGATAACATCAGAAATGCCGAGTAAAAGTAATATATTTGTTGTCAACTTATTTCTCCACGATGCAAATGATCTTGTTTTCTGACTCTGTAATGTCATGGCTCAAATTCCCCGATTAAAAAATCCCTAATAATTTACAAATCAACCAATCAATGTCAACGTTTTTTCCCCATTAAGTGCCATCTAAGGTACAAGATCTCATACAAAAATGTCGAACAGTTAAACCTGATTGAGGTATTGATGTTTATCTTTCACAGTTTTGCAAAACTGTTAACAATATACACACAAAAGAAAAACGGAGTTTTGTCAATTCCAATACCGCCCAAAAGTAATATGTCAGTAAATATGGAGAGTCCAATTTCTTTTATAGAACTTCTTCGATAATTTTAAAAGTATAAACTGCAGAATCAGTCAAAACGGTTGTTCAAAATATCACCCATATAGGTTCTCTCCTACCTTAACTTTAGGACGTCACACATGTGTGACACGTGTCCCTCATCAGTTTGTGATAAGTGGTTGCGCCAAATCGTATCATTAATGGATTAAATAGATATAGAATGTTTTTAATTTGACAGAAATAATATTTTTTGGCATTTTTGGCACACCAAAGCAAAGCTCCTAACCACGGTGTCCGATTTTCCTCTAAGGCTGAAAACATGCGTGCTAACATGGCACCATTAAAGATAAACCCCAGTTTTGTAAAAAGAAAGCAGTCATAACATTACCTTTGCGATATAGAGGCATAGATAAATATAAATAAACCCCCAGTTTTGTCCATAAATAGGGCAAACACCTTCCAACGTGGCCACATCCTGAGGCTTAGGTGCAAAGGAATAGGACATCTATTGAAGGCTGGGACATTAATCGTTCTAATACACACGACAAATCACTACGTCACCGCTGATACAAGAAGCGTTTAACATTAGAATGCTGATGAATGCTGGCAATCCACTCCTCGTTGATTAAACGGTGGTACCGAACGACCGGGGTATTCAAAATTAACCTGTTTTCATTGCAACGAAGGGCGGTTTAAAGGTTCGAGATATCGTCTACCTGACACAGAGCCCTTGGAAATGGATGGCTTACTACTTAGCTGGTGAGGGTTAACCAGTAAAATCACTTCCGTGCAATTTTACATCCAAAGTGGATCAAAGACGATGGCGGCAGAATGTGCGAAAAACAAGTAGTGAATCTGAGATTTCGACGCACCTGCTCAGCACATATCGGTGGGACTTAGAAGGATGCCTTGTCGAAGTGAAAAAAAGAAAACCCTTTTTGAATGACAGTCTGATATAAACGGCAAGCAATGCAGCAGTAGATCCACCTTAAGACAAATTTCTAACAAAGTAGTAAAAAATGAAACAGACTACTCCTTCTCGCCAATAAAACTTTTCCGGAAAAGTTGCAAATCAAAACAGTCGGTTACGCTTTTCCTGTACCACGCCAAAATGACTTTGGAACACAATTATTGCGTCCCCTGCCAACTCTGCGCTGGCATGCCCGTGCTACTGCAACTGGGGTAAAGTTGCGCGTTTTTTGTGCCCAACGGAGTAAAATCCCGTAGGCAACAAAAATTGACTCACGAAGTGAAAGCGTGAATCGCAAAGAGTAGGTCTATGACGTCTAGTCATTCTTTTCCTTCCAAACGCATTGCATAATAATTCGTTAATTACGAAAGGAGTTTGAAAAAATGCCGAATTTTTAAGCAATAATATACCCTTTTGGTTGTAAACCAAATCACTGTGGTTTTTTGCGTGAATGTGAATTAGCCCTATTTTAAGGGGATCATCTCACTGGACTGTAATAGGTCGGTTGTTTATTTAACCCCCGGTTTTGATAAAGGAGCCGCTTTGGTGCTCCGCCGCTGTCCCTTCGCCAAGGGCTCTGACCCCTTGAGCCTTGCCGGTAGACCCAATCCCCTTTTGTATGTTGAAAATGCATATTCTATCCGAGTATTATGCCTTCTCTCGTCTTTAGAGAAGTCTCGGGGCGCTATATTGACGGTAGCGGAAAGTGAGCCTGATTTTTACCGCCGGGTGCTAAACCTTTGCGCAGCAAAAGCGGAAACACTGCGGAGGTGTAGATCGGTGACAATCCCTAACAGAAGGGCTAAAAGTGCCATCTACCTTCGACAACTACCCCTTCCCTGCGGTTTGCAGGAAGGCCATTAACAATTGGTGCGGCACTAGCCGTGAACCAACTGGAAAGGTTTGTTACGGAGCTGTCTGCTGTTCCTGTACAAAAATAGCAATTATGTGAACTCGAGATACCTCCTCCACTTCTCTATCAGCTTGATGGAGCTCAGATAGATATGGCTGGCCAGCACTAAAGAGAGAACAAATTGGCAAGGAGAAATAAGCACGAAACCTTATCTCACGAAATTATGCTGAACTACGTCCTATGTTTTATGACTCCGCATTCAGACCATCGGTCCTAGGACTAGCGATGGATATGCGTGTTGGCCAGCACAATCCCCCATACCCCAATCGAGTATCCATACAGGGTAAAACGCCAGATCCAGTGGAAAAGTCAAGAGGAATCGGAGACGATGCAGTCAAGTTCCTCCTCACTTGAATGGAAATTCGATGACTGACACGGCTTGCACGAGGACGTTTTCCTTATAGTACCGAGTGCGATGTGATGGCGAACGCGTAAGGTTGACCTTAGAAGCATCGAGGACGATGCTCAAAAGAGGAGAGGAGCAATGCAATACGCTAATTGCTTACCTAACTCTCGATTTTGGTAACCAGCCACCTCCTTCGGACGATCTGGCCACTAGGCCATATCAGTAGATTCAAGTCCCACCGCACGTCGACAATACACCTTCAGGTCGAGTTTTATGCTTCTCTCGTCTGCAAAGAAGTCTAGGAGCACTACAAGATTTTACTGCTAACTAAATTCTATTTGTAAAGAAATCATTCTAAAAAAATACGTTTTATTGGGGAATGCTATTTCCTTCATGAGATAAATGCAGCTGCGCAGACAGCGAAAGCAATACACGAGTCGGTATTTTGTGTGAGAAGTTTTCTTCAAGTAGCTTACGTTAATCTCGATGGCTAGTCGGATTTCATGTGGAAGGACTCAGCTGAGACCAAGTTGACATATGGTAAGAAAGTATTGTAGAGGCCAATATATCCATCTGAGGATTTGGCTCAGTTAGAATTCAGTACTCATCGGACTACTCGAGGGATTCCATTTGTTGATGTGTCAAAAAGATGTACGTTGGAAGGAGAATCACTTTAAATGCTGCTACTTCTCGATACCACGACATCAAGGTGTATGTTTAATTGTGAAAATCACGCTACATTGCGTGAAAGTTGGATATTACTTTAATTGTGAATATTAGAAATTACAACCTGTCGATTTGTGCAACAAGTTTGAAGGCACTCGACTGATAAAATTTGAAATTAAGTAGTGGTTCATAATTTTTAAAGACAAATCAAAGCAAGAATAGTTTAAGCGTACTTCATTTGCCAAAAAAGATTGGCTTTTGGCTTTCTCTCCATCGGTAATAATTCGAGAGGGCTTCAAGTCAAACAGAGACACAAAATATATCTCCTTTTTCCGCACAGAGTCTCCTGCTACATCTGATAGAACCGCACACCTATCTTTAAGATTAAATAATTCCTGGATTTCGCAGTTGACGTGCGGAAGGATTTGCCAGTATGGTTAAGGTCACCTGAAACAGACTGCTTCCTTCACCTCCTTATCGGCGATGCAATCTGTCCTCATACCATGTATGCACCAAATTTCCAAAATTGCAAAGGTTTATGCTGCATTCATAACCCCAAATCGCCTTGTACAGCTTTGCCCCATCACGGGTGACTGGGTGGCCAGTATCAGATAGACCGACCGAATTATCACAGAAACGACTGCTGTCACATGAATTGAAGACCCAGGCAATCACTACGACCCATATGCAGACACCTGACGGAGAGATAGACTTAAGAGCGTCTCAGAAATTGTCACATCCAAACCACTCAAATGTTCTACTGCTGAGCAGCTTGGCGGCTGAGTGCTATCACCTCTACCGTACAAATTGCGCTTATGGTCAGCTCTAGATACTCGTCAGCATTCGCGAGTTTGGAGTTCACCCCTCCTTGCTGGAATCATCCTTTGTTCATCAATAAACAAAGCTGCACACATGCATACAGCCACCAGCACCATTTGCCATCACGTCATTTTGATTAATGAAGTAGACCGGACGAGCCCGTGCCATTGGCGTCGGTTACCGGTGCCTGCGATAGGCAAGTGGGCTCGCCTCTCTTTATCTACTGATGACGACCTAACTTGAATGGTCCTCGTATTTTGGATCCTGAGCAACATCATAGATTTATATGACCATTCAATCTAATGCAATTATGAGCAACAGGACTTTAGTTTAAATTCCATCTTTTCCAACTGTGAGACACAGTTGCTTGGACGACACCAGCCCTTACTAAAAAAACCCTAGCCACCGGGTCTGATCATGGGATAACAATTAATCATAGCCCGACTAGTTTAATTCTTTAATGTGCTCATTTACTCTACTCAATCCATCCTGTCAAATTCACATCCTTTTACATATACCTATCACATGTGTGATATGTGCAAGATTCTGTAAGAAAACGGGTCGTCACATATATGTGACGCAGTTGGTGAACAGCTCAAGGTCGTTTAAAACAAAGTGATCGAACAATTCATTTCAAAACTTCTCAACGTAGTAGCTAAATTTCATTGGCAAACTATCCACTTCTTTCGACAATGGGAGAATGAGTTATGCCGGTGATTATGACTTTTCGACCAAAAAAAATTTCCACAAACGACCTTTGGTGAGGAGCAATTTTTGAGGACATCCTTTCTATGCAAATATTTGAGTCTTTTAAAGCTTATGTTACATTTCCTTGACTTTATTTTGTAAAGTGGAGGAAAAATATCACCTTAACTCGGTGACAACCTCTATGTTACTATTTTACCTCAATATTACTTGACAAAACAGCACACTTCTCATGTTTTCTAATCTGACATATGGAGAGTGTATGTGGACTTAGGCTGGAAATAGGTGTACCTTGAATGCAGAAGGACGAGTACTTGTGTCTGTGTGCCTAGTCAAGTCTTGTTTTAATTTGACATAATATGAATCAGACTTATAGTACTGCAACGCCGTACCCGTGTTGGTTTCCACAATTCCAAACACACCCGCGCCATTGAATAAATGTCCGATTTCCTGTGGAAAGCTCCTACGAATTATAACTCGCAATCCTTTCTTAAGGAGACACAAATTTTCCACCGGTTCCACTTTTTTACAACGTTTGGCCTCGCGGTGCCGACAACCTAGCACAATTATGGAGGTGAGGTGGTACGTGACGTAGGACTGTGGTGACCGCGTTTTGACAACACAAAATTCTTTTCCCATTACTAGTCAGTCACCGTCTTGCGACGCCTAGTGGCTTCCGCAGCTTTCCCTTTCCAGCTAATTTAGTTGTAAACTATTTATTTCATTGTCATTTCACGCCCAACATTCCTACGTCAGTCTCCAACCTTTTCAATCACTCCCCACTGTTCTTAAGATCCCCCTCAACGTGATCCTTTCCCTTTAAAAAAACCGCTACCCAGATCAATTTGTTGAAGCCTTTCTTGTGTGAAAAGTTGCACCACCGCACCTTCTCCAAGTGCTATACAAAAATTTCAGCAGAGGCTTCCTCGCCTTTGCAAGCGGGTCGAACTTGTTTCGCAAAGGGGACAAACTTGAATCACCTAGAGCCGAGAATCACAAACCAAGTTCCAGAAAGTCAAAGCAGTGATTTACAGCCAACATCGGATAAACTCCTCCGGCTACACAGTAAAACAGTTATAGACTTCAACGCTTATCAATACCTTCAGGAGTGGCTTGCGTGATACATCATAAAAATTCATCAACCAAATGTCGATTTCCCGTCAAAATAGACAAAAATTTCTCACCTCTAAGTAGCTGAACGCATCGGGTGCCCAATTGGAATAGTTTGGGGTCCTGTTTGAAGTAATCCACTTGTAGGAAGAACGGTCCATTGAATAGGCTGCACTGCTTTGAAGTCCAATCCACACCGGCCAGGCAACAAGTGATATTACAACGTTCAGAGAGTCTAAAGGCCAAAAAAGTGAACGATCAGAAATGGATATACATGCCTAAAATTCAAGGGGCCTGAGAGGTGGGCAGGACTTTCAGGCGTTGATACATGCTTTTGAGATCAAGGAGTGTCAACCAAGGCACATTTAAACGGACCGCCTGTAACACAGCAGGAATTCAAAGCCGAAAGCCTATGAAAGTTTTAAATCTCTACTGGAAAAAAATAGTGATAATAATACAGCATCACTATAGGAATTTAGCTATGGCAGCTTAAACGTGCGCTTTTTTAGTCCGTTTCTCAGATTTACTTGAGTCTTTACGAGCTGTTTCACTTCCTCAATTATCATCATGGGCGTTGATGGTCTTGTCCAAAACTGAAGCCGTCTTACGAGGGGGGAGGGAGGAGGAAGTGTGTCTTCTTAGATGGTAATCATAAAATTCTGACCTCATTAAGGATGATTGGCTAGAAAACCTAATGTGTGTTAATGGCATAAAAACAGTTCTACGATCGGGTGTAGGGTGCTTCAAGAAAAAGTTTGGGAAGTGCGACGATTATCATGGCTACAAATTAACCAATCCCATTCAAAAGTGATTTTACATTGTTTAAATAAATGTCAAGGTAAGGTTAATTTAGAGTAAACACAACCTAGAACTGGAGAAGGTGGCGAAAAGGGGGATGAGAGGAGGAGGAGGAGTGGGAGAGCGAGTCAGAATATCAGTAGTAATTGGCCGTGTCTGAGAGCATCATATAACTACCTCTGTCTGACAATTCGACTATCCATGCAATAATGTTCAAGAGTTATCATCCTAGACAGAAATTATTGCGCAAAATCGCGCTAAAGTGAGACAAATGGGTTTTTTTTACATGCTGAGTATTGTGGATGCGAAATGTTACGAAGGATCATTCATCTCCATTGGCATAGGCGCTCACTACTATGAGGATGAAGCTATCTACAGCGAAGTTGTCTGAGGACAGAGCTGTGGGTGTCCAGCTATTCACGCCCACAACCACGGGCACTTCTTAGGGGTGCAGCATTCCAGATTCTCTGTTCTTTTCCTCTTCTACCGAAAGGATTATGCTTCGGAAAGGCAGCGATTTATAGCAAGGGTTACACCAGAGGCTTGATTCACCTTAATTTTAGAATATTCTGCGCCACCCCAGTAAATATTTACACCCAGAAAGTGGCAGGACCGTTAGTAAGGCGTAAATTTATCCAATTCGGTGATGCTCCAAGGCACCAGTCGGTGTAGGCAGTTGCCACGCTACAAATCACGTGCTCCGACTACTGCACAGAAGGGCTCCTTCCTGGTCAGCAGGAGGTAAGAAGCTGTCTAAACCATCACAAATTGTAACTTGGAGCTAACAATACTTCACCTTGGTGTCATCTCAGGTCTATTTTTTTTTGGAAAAAAAAGAGGAAGAATCGCCCACCTGAATGGCACTTCTAAAATCACTGGTATGTTAAATGCTACAATATAACCGATCCAGTTTTACCAAAACCACGATGTAGATGATCCTCTACTGAAATTCAACACCTTATGAGTACTTCAAAGTAGTCTCTGTGTTAGGGGAGACTTTGTTCTTGTACTTCAGTCTCTGAGTTCCACCAATGGCTTACAGCTTGGTGAATCTACAGGGGAGCTGCGTTGCCCTACCCGACCTGTTTCTCCGTGGATCTCTAATTCAATCCTTTTAAGCTTGACAGTGTATCATGAGCAAGTAAATAAGAGGCAGAAGGGAAGTAGATTTGGGAGATGCAGACTCCATTCAGTCGTTGGCGTGGTCCTATGTCATCACTGTACGGAACTTCACGGTGCATTTAACCAACACCTGGAATACAGCTTCCACCCAGAAAGGTTTGCCCAAGTCCAAACCGGTCCGCGAAAAGACGTTTTGCTATCCTATATGCGTAAACTTTGCAATGAATGATCGTGCTGTGTTTATCAATCGCACGGGCAACTTCGCTACACCATAGGTAACTATACCTCCATTTTAAGGACCGACAGTGACAGGCCAGCTGAATTGTCACAGAGTCGACCGCTGTCCTGTGAATTAGGGACGCAGAATACCGTCACGACATATAGATCCACAGGCACAAAGCCAGGCAGACGTAAGACGGTCTGCAAATTGTTAATGTTCAAATCATCTAAATGTCCGCCTGCTGACCAGCCTGACGGCTGCCGCCATTATTTTGCAAACTGCAGTGGGTTTAAATTTCACCCCTCCGTCTTGCTGTACATAGGCTTTGTTCGTCATTACCCACAACTGCGCACACAGCCACTACCACCGATGACCATAACGTGGTCTTGATTAACAGACTGGGCTGGGCCGGACTGGACTGGCCTGGCTCACTACATTACCGTCGGCTGTCGGTGCCCTCGATATGGCGCACAATACCCCCGCGGTGTAAAATTAGAGTCTCCGATTTAACTTGAATGACCGAGGCAACAATTCCACAATCACGGTTGTTCAATACGAGGATTCATTGATACAGTTCCTTTTCAATAAGTTAAATACCCTATTCAAATACCTCAGAAAATAATGTGGGCTAAATTGGCAAATCCTGCAGTTTAG
The DNA here is from genome assembly GCF_000524195.1 of Echinococcus granulosus. Lineage (NCBI taxonomy): Eukaryota > Metazoa > Platyhelminthes > Cestoda > Cyclophyllidea > Taeniidae > Echinococcus > Echinococcus granulosus. The sequence continues at coordinate 304,721 of NW_020170449.1, read as the reverse complement.
TTCACAAAGGTGCCGCAAATTTTTGGCAGAAATTCGTCTTTACAGGGGACCAATCCAAAGGAAAGGCGCCGTCTTCTTCCTTCCTCGCGAACTTCACTCTATTTCAATTAGGCAGTGGATAAATAGGAATTTTGTTAATTTCCTCTTTGAACAGAGGTAGCAGTTGTTGCCTCTTGTTCCAAATTGTGAGGATTCGTTTGTGCCGTAAAGGAAAAGTGAGACATCTCAGTCGCCTTACTTTTTGCTCTACTAATGCAGACTTCTGACACGTTTTCATGATTTTCCGATGTGTCATTATTTTCTCTATTCTACGAGAACCAAAAGTAGCGTCTTTTCAACATGTCATCCACCAGCGTCACATATATGTGACGGACTGATCATCTTACCCAAACACGCACATATGCGAACATTTTTAATCAGATGAAGATGAATTGGGTTGGAAAGGGGAAAAATAGATTACGCTTAATGAAACATCAGGACAGGAGAACATTTGTCCCATGATGGGCGATTTGCCTCTGAGCCAGGGCTTGGTAGCGAGGGTGGTACAACACCCCCTTCTTGGCTTTGTCAACTTTTCCCAACCCAAATACTGCATCAGTCGACTGATGGAGGAAATATGAAAAGCGTTAAAAGGTGTTTTCCGCCAGCATTATTTTCTCGAAGAATTGAACTTTTGCCTAACTCGAAAGGGTTATTTTTAGGCGAAACAGAAAAGCGAATGGCGGGACTGTCTTCTGAGATTTACGCAACAAGACTTTCCTGGGGAGTTAAGCTTATTTTCCACTCACGATTTACTTTTAGCAATCAAATTCTACAACCGTAATAACGATAAAATCTCCCATTTTAAAGTGTAATGCGTGAAGGCTAATGAATTATACAGTTGCACGACAGTAATTTCCTACCCTGAGTAGATTGATCGTGAATTTCCATTAGATCCGCGTCGGAGTGCAACCCTTTGCATTGTTTACGAGCCTCGCTCCATGAAAATAATTCCTTCGTTCCATTGTAGACCTAAAAATCATTCGAGAATTTATTCACTCACAGTTGACGTCACAGTTTAGGGTGTTTTCTAATGCCCCATAAATTTTGAACAACTTATTTTACCACCTCAACTGATAGTGCTTGAAAGGAAGTAAAAAACGAAATTATCTTCTGACCAAGAATGTTCCACGTCTACCCTGTGCTGTGGTCTATGGCTCACGAGTTGGTGCAACCAGTTGTCGCGGACCGGTGAAAAATACAGAGCGCATATTTTTGGAGTCGTCGCTGCGGTGAAGGCTCTAAGGTGATTGTCCACTTACTATTTGGTAAACCAAGGTTTTTTATTTCTTTATAAAATAAGAAATTAGATAACTGCTCTTTAACACCGAAAGTAAGTGGGCAGCGCTTGCGTTAGGGGAGAGGCATGCCCGTTGTCACCCCACCACTCCTCAGGAGGTGACCCTAATCGGAATTTGTGGATTGTTGTCGCTACAGTCGCTTAGCCGAAGTTCACTCGCTTGCGTGCGGGGATCAGACTGCCGCTTTTGCGCCTCGATTAGGCGACTACAGACCGCGAGGTCACTTTGGTTGGAGTGGCGGCGAAGAAAGCCATTGCCTTTTTTATTACCCTCTCAATGCATCTCCCTGTCACGCAATTCAAGTGGAACTGTTTCCTCCTTCAGGCTGGCGTATGGTTATTGCAGAGTACACTGTGTTTACACAACTCAATTTCCCTGCTTCCCGTCATGCTTGAAGTTCGCTGTAAAGGTGTACCTTTTTGGCATTTCATAGCACTTTTTGGTTTTCTTTGTCAATTCTGTTAGCTTATTCTTTGCGTCACTGAAAGATATTTACTTAAGTAAACACAGTCGGCGCAACTTCTGTCCCCGTTTTGTTCTCAACCCATGGGACCTTTGCACATCTGTGCTAAAGTTCCACTTAGATTCGAGCCTCATAAATGCATCTAGGGCTTCTGTCTTGAAACGAAGTGATGCAAAGGTACAGGCAACCTGAAATGCCGCCGAGACGCATGGCTAGCAGGGGGATTGTAAAATTTCGCTCTGGAAGGGAATCATAGACCGCGTTTAAGACCACAATCAAAACCAATTTGGGAAATGGCTTATTGGAGCGGCTATTGAAGCAGTGCTAATATGAAACGGAATAGCAAGAAAAGAAGCTAGAAAAGACCCAAAAGTCGCCTCCATTGAGTGAATAAATTCAATTTATAACAATACATCTTCAATCAGTTGCGTATGGTGAAAAAGTGAAGTCTTTTCATGATTCACTTGGTTGAATGTCTAAATACAGTCTAAAAACCATCCTTCCTCGGGAAAAAGCTAATGAAGTTGATTTGATTATTCAAAGACGATACTCTACTCCAGCCATTGTAATGAAGCGAAGTGTGAACCGATGGAATTTGCCACTAACAACCATCGAGATTGTCTCCTTACGAGACAGACCAAAACCAGCTCAAACTGCGAAAGGTGACATTGTGACAACTATTTGCGTGTTTGGCCTCAATGACAGCATCAATGTTGTGGCGACAAACTGGTAGCTGCAAGAGGTGTTTAAGAATGCCTTGCCGTATTTTGATTGTAGACAGCAGAGACAGAAGGAGAAACAGTAATTCACTAGATCTGTTTGAAAGGCCGATTACTCTTGTAACCTTGTTAAATTTCTCGCCCTGGAGCGCACCCATGAGAAGAAGGAAATCAAAATCTGCCACGTCTTAAGTAACACGATCCAAATTATCAGAATCATAAGCTCATCCCTCTCGCAGAATGGCCAATTAGTAAATTAAAAGGCTCAAAATTGTTTCTTTTGGGGGCCAAGGATGCAGGAAACCCCGAACATCCGGTCATCCTGTCACAATCACAAGGAGTGAATAAAGGATCCTGAAAATTGCTTGAGAGTACTGGAGAGCAACAATGAAAGAGACTCCAGGGGGAGTTGAAGGCGATTGTTGGGTCCGCCTATGCTTTGGATGATAAAACCTTCAAATTCCATGATGCCGGACCACAGGTGAGTCAGTAAGACAATGACAGAGACCAGCGTAATGACACTGACAAGTACCAGTGCCCATTTGTATCAATACTTTTCACTATGACCCCGAAACAAAACTGAAGAATATAAAAACGGAAATATGCATTATTTCCTGTAGCTGAAGAAACCGTTAAGACGTCGTACTTCTTGTACTATGAAAGTTAAAGTTACTGTGTCTACTTTTTTGTAGAGCTACAACGAAAAATACGTATCAACTTTTTTTGTTGTCAAACAAATGCAACTGGTGAGAAGTAGTTCATAGACGCATGACTTACGAAGTAGCAGGAATTGGAAATGCGGAAAAATCCATTTGGGCATTCCTCCGACCGAGAAACGGCAAGGATCCGCATGAAGAGGACTGTAAAATAGGAAAAAGGGGAATAACTTTGTCATTTGAACACAGGTTGTCGAATCGGACCGGCCAATTCGCTATTGATAAGTTTCGATGGGAGACACACGATTTTTACAATGGATTAGGAAGGAGATGAGGAGTTAAAGATGGTTAAATTCCGCTGCGTTATTAAATGGAGTAAGTGAGGGGGGACATAAAGGCTCCGATACTCGGGAGCATTAATTTTGGGTTCAGACATCCATAAATTTCACCATTCATCAAAGAAGCTAATTACACCCTTGTAACCTCCCATTCTCATATGAATAATTGAGCACCATGTCATGAGCTCCTTCTTTGGCTAATCCTCTGGGGGCCATAGCTACTAGCCATTTAAATAAGGTATCCCAGTATCTATAATACTATCAGAGGCTCTATACCAGCATCTCGTTCTGTGCTTTTCTACACTTCACCACCTTCGTGTGGACTCTCCCGACTGGCTTTTCCATTTCTCTCCCATTGGACATACCTGCTCATAATATGAGCAGACACGATGTACTTGTAATTTTTTTTTATTTTATAATATTAACCTGTAACCAGATCTCTGAGTAGCTTGGATCTCTGTTGATTTGACTCAAAAGTAAGTACTCTTATGGGGCAAAAATGTCGTCATTCCGAGTTCCTTATTGGCTTGGAGGATGCTAATAAGTAATCAGTAAAACTGTCACATTAAAATCCGGTAACAAGTCGAAATAAAGCTTGTTCAAGCCAAGCCGAGACTGTCAATCTTATATCTACACTTGTAGCTGTCGAATGTGATCTATCGTCGGCGCACACCTCCTGCGCCAGTCCAGCCCGTTAATCAAGATTAGATGATAGCCAACGATAAAAAATGGCTATGGATGGATGAATAAAGGCAGTTTTCAACGGGAAGGAGGGGTGGAATTCAAATCCACAGACATCTACTTGTATCTATAGTACAACACGTGCACAGTCTTTACGACGGTGATGGTGACGCTCAGCCGCCAATCTGGTCAACCGTAGGACGCTAAAATAGTTTTAATGCAAACATTTCAAAGACAGCCCTACGGCCATCTTGTAGTAACGACGACCTTGACTGTAGGGATTCCCTGGGTGCCCTGTCCAAAGGACAGAATGCTACCAGCCCGATCAAGGCGTATCCGCGAGTGCTTTGATGTAATTGCATAAGTAATGAAACGCTCTGTTGTAATGGTGAACACAACACAATTGCGGATGTAAACATTTGCAATCTCAAAAGTCCGGGGTGTCCCGGGTACTCAGGGCGCCGTGGGACAACTCCTTCGTACTGACACAAATTTGCCGAAGCTGACTTCCAGGTGGGAAGGAGGAACATGGTCAACAGGGAACTGACAAAGCCCTTCTCCCCAATTAACAATGACAACACGCCCAGAATGTGGCTCAACTAAAATGCCGTCCCTTGGGGCTACGTATTGTGGCCGCCTTGCCTTACCCTGACACGGTGTTTTGTTTACGTCTGCGTGTGTATGCACGCAATCTCATGTTATATGCATGAAATTAATCAAAGTTTACAAAATTGCCTCGTAAATATCCTACCCTATGCATAAACAATGTCATTTCAGCAGGAATTGAGGCACAAATGGAGCCCACTTGTAGTAGCTCGTTCAAATTAATAGGTAAGTGAATAAGTGTGGCTTCCAAGGCTTTTAAAATGCTACCCTGCGAAATACCAAGGATCAGTAAACATAAATTATGTTATTTCTTGGTACAGGAATCCCCGAGAAACGCACAGAGGGTAGTCTGGCAAGGAAACATGCGAATCGGTCATGCTAGGTACGCAAATAGGCCATTAGTTCAGACGAAAGAGGGACTGGGTTGGAAGAAAATAAACATAGTTTGAGATAATGGATAGGGTATTTTAAGAGCTGTATAGGTACATTAGCTGCATTGAAATGTAGAAATGATAGATTGGATTTTCAGGAGAAAGAAAGAAGGCAGGCAAAAAAGGTATCTCCACCCAAACCAGCAAGAATTAATGGTTTTGCCCTTATTACCACCTCCAGTAATTCAGCTTTTAAGCATTCAAGTTAAACGGTTAATACATTCAAGAATTTGGGGCTCCAAAATCCACTTTGCCTTGTACTTCCGTACGTCCAGTTTGTTCATTTACTTATATGCTTCCGTGAGGGCAATAACGTTTCAAAGAAGTCGTTTTTCCGCATTCCTTCAAGCAATGGTGAATCATGTGACCCGGCTGAAAGCACAAACACTACATTGGGACATTCTGAAAGGCCAACTGAAAACGCATATAAATTGGGACGTGGAGGGAGGCTAGAGCTGGGACAAAGGTAAGCAAAGATAAGCTATCGGCAGTTTGGCTGTGAATTTTAAATAAATGCAGTGTTTTTCATCCGAAGGGGAAAATTGAGTAACCTACACAACCAGAAAAGAGCTTAGTAAAGTTGCGATAGACGATGTTTCAACAGAAAGATCCTGTTGGCTTAAATTAAACTTTGGCAGTCATTTATTCCTGTTGCCTTTATAATTGGCAAAGCCCCATAAAAAGAGGGACAACAACAACTGTATGCTGTGTATACAGGAGTCCCTTCATTATGAATGACAGTCAAGGTAGAAATTCGCACATGTTAAAACCAGCTATGCACACATCTAAGGAGGAGAATCCGACAGCACAAGGAGTAGACAGCATAACTAACAAAATTTCGCAACTTTTAATAGTAAAATAAATGATCATTTAAGTATTATATGCACTAAGAATACTTACTTGCATTTTATAGGGTGTGAGATCACTTAACATATAGAGGGAGAGATTAAGGTCCATAGTTTATGAATAGACACAGAAATGCAGTTGAATGGGGATGTAAAAGAGGATGCTTTGATTGTGGTTACACAACTACATCCGGCGGGACTGGCACAGAACTCATTAACCAGGTGGGATTTTGACTAGAGGTGTCACATGTTGCAACCCAAGTTTGGTATTTGAGGGTAGGCGCAGTTGCTAAACGTAAGAAATACGCACTTCTTTGTGTACAAAAGGAACATGGGAAGCATTAAGGAATGACCATTTGCTCTACCCCCCCGCCCCCCTGCGTGTCCATGTGCGGACATCTTGAAGTTAGCGCAAACGATTGGGGCGCATACCGAATGGGCCATCTGTTCCCTTCTGCAAGATAGAGGTGGGAGATTTGGGTAAAAAATGTGACCGACCTCGCAACACTTTCGCTTTTGTAGTTGGCAGAATAGCAGTAAAATCTTGCCAACAAACTAGATGTGCTTGGAAGTGTACATACCACCCTTCACCATGGCTCTAACCTTTCCAGTTGGTCCCATCTCAAATCGTCTACGCGATATTGTGAATAATTTACTTTCACTATTAATATCGACTATTATGAAGGAAGCGAATACTTTTTTGGATGAACGTGTCCCAATTAATCTTTTCGCCTTCCAGTCCTTGTAGGCAGGCCAAAAATCACATTTGTGACGAGACAAAGACTGTCATACGAGCGTAAACACACATACGCCATGTCTGGAACAGCTTTGGCGAAATGTCATCTACTTAGATGTGAGAAAAATGTGGGTAGAGGTGGTGAGGATGACTATTTAGGAAAAGGTTAAGGCTAAACCATTAAAGCCAGAGTGGAAGAGTTGGAGAGAAGGCAAAATTAAAGTAGGAAAAAGGTTGAAAGAAAAGGACCACCACTATTAATCATATTTCTGAATTTTAGATTCATAATGTCGGTGTGGAGCCAAATACCTGGAAGGTTGTTTAACAAGGACTTCATAAGATGATTCTTTCAAGCACAATAGATGCATTCTAGTTGTTCCAACCATTTTCAGGAAAAAAGTGGCTTGAGGCGATTACCCATCGCCTGGAAACTTGAATGGCGGACAAATTAGTTCGGTAGTACTCCCCCCCCCCTCCAAAGGCGTTTATCACTAAACATCATAAAGGTCCACTGAGTCTTAGAGACGAGCTACCAAAATGTGAGAGTTTCCTGGCCTTGTACGGTTCTTACTCGAGTGTAGAAGATGCAGATCAAAACCCTGGAAACGGGTGATAGGACTCCTATCACTTTAAAGCACGGGTTTTATCCTGGAATGAAGCAATGGAACAACACAGACAAGCCGAAGAGCACTAAAAATGCTACTTAAATAAAGATTGGGCAAATTTACGAAAGTAACAAATTTTGATTTGGCAGACATTCCTAATTGAGGAAGTGAATCCCTGCTAGAGGAGATTAGGGCCAATAAGCAAGTTGATGAGAAAAAACCTCCTTAAAAACGTCGAAAACATCATTTGAAACAAGTTTATAAGCTGTCCGTCATTTGTGGCCAACATTGTTTGCGGCACAAACTATCTGGGTCCGTTTTACCGGCGTCAGTCTACACGTGGCAAAGGTTTTTTTGACCGTAAGGACTTACAACTTCATTTTGAGCGCCTTCAAAACGAATTCACATCGATAGAACATATGAAACACAAAAAACCTTAGCTTGCTGACGCGTCTGCGCATGTCGAGGACACTTTTGACCGCACACAGTACTATCCGAGTCTTCCATCTACCCTGCTCTACCTGTGCCATCAGCCCCCAGATCCCCTGTGGGACTGAGGCCTTGTAGCATCTGTGAGGGCAGCTTAAATGCCCCACGTCGATGCGGCAAGACTCCGCTCGTGCTTCTAGCTTGGTTTCCAACTTGGAAGTCTCGTCACAGGGCTACACAATATACATGGACCGCATTATTTCTTGGTTTTGCATTGTCTCCACAAGCAACTGTATTCCATCAGACATAATTTTTTAAAAGATGATTTGAAACTTCCTTGTCAAGTAATTGTCGTGATGACATCGAGATCATGCCTTATCTCCTCGTGTGCAACCGGGTTTTCTCTGGTTGTCTGCCACGACATCTGTGAATGCAGATCTTAGACTGTCAGATAAATATCTGTCATCACAGTCTAGGTAGTGCGTTTGTCCAGTAGGATTTTGAAACGAACCGACAAACAAAAAAAGAAGTAATTCGCATCAGATCGAGACAACTTTATTTCGACTTTATTGCTTTTAACTTAATCAGCAAGGTTTCAGACCCACGACTTGGTGTAACCAGTTATCGCGGCTGTGACAGCAGTGGCGCACTTCTGCAGGGTCGACACAGACACAGTTTATAAAATTTAAATCAAATCAAAATCTGCCCCAAAAAAATTAAAGAAAAAGTAACATGGATGGTCTTTAAGATTCATCAAGGCAAGTGAAACCCATCTCTTTTCAACGATAACTACTTGAAAAGAAAAAAAAATAAACGCCAAAACCGACTCGTAATCCCAGAATTTGGTGGTAAAGACGGCAATAAAGGAAGTAGTAGAGGGATATCTGAGAGAAATAAAAAAAAATGAAAAATATGCAAAAGAAAAGTCCTATCACAAATGCCTGATGTGTTATACACAAAGGTCAAATTGAGGGAGTGACCCAAGGAAGGAAAATAAGGGCGAGGAATGGAACGAAAGTGGAATGCTGTTTTAGCATAAAACTGGACTTGCAACAAGCACAAGAGGATGTAGGATAGCTCCACTAAGATTACAAAAGGACCATTTTTTAGAATCCTCGGGAACTGATAATGTGATCAGTAAGGATTGGGAAAAGGATATTTGAGCTGCCTCCAACTAATATTTGTCAAAAAGCAGCGATAAATTGGTCTAGTCTGTCGACAATTTAACTAGAGGATAATTTCCTGATGCAATCAACAATAGGAATTAAAGAAACGAATCACTATTACGTAAAACAAACAATGGGTTCCAAGTAGCAAACGGAGACACAATGGGATGATATAAGACATCGGATTTTGAAGTAGGGTCTTTAGCATCACCAATGTTTTCCTCCTCTTTATTGTGTACATGCAGTCTAAAATCAAGAACGCATCTAGTACCTAAATGTTGAAAGCGGGTGCCCCACCGTCCCTAAGATTCTTGGCCGCCGTGCATTCGATGCTATCTCTCACACGCACTCTAAACTCTTCGACTAGAAGCAATTTCAAAAACGCTCGTACAATTTGATAAATAGGTTTTGGATTTTTTTGCTCTCCTTATAACCCCTGGCGATGGAAGCCGCTGGAAAGATCCAAAAATCCGGCCACTATGAGGCTTTAAAATATTTGTATAACAGGACGAAATTTTGATGACAGAGCATTTAAAAGTTGCCATAATGTCCGCTGTTTCCGTCTTGTGATCACCTCACTCTGGAAATTCAAGGATTCTCTAGTCGAGAATAGCAGCTGCCACCCTGGAATGAAGGTGGATTCAAAACCTGTGGGCTGTGTCAAAGAGGACCAAGGATACAAATTTATCGCTGTTGGGAAGTGTCTGTTAGTGGACTACGAAGATAAAAATGGCTCTAATGATGTAACTGTCGCGGAGCACTCCGGACATCAAGTCGGACACATTTATAGGTATTGGCAATAAAGAAAGGATCCTAAAACTGGGCTAATAGTTGAAGGGAATGCAAGAGGGCTGAATGTGAATGCTGGATTTGTCTATTTCACGTTTCACTTAAATATTGCAAGTAGGTGCCTTGACACTTCAAAATGGATGAAGATGATAAACCGGAGCAAACAGTCTCACTAGTCCTTGAGGAGTAACAAATTTCAAATAACGAAATGACTTTCCAGCTCTTTTCAGGCATGGTTATGCACTAAGCCATGAATGATTGACTCGAAAAGCCGCTTTTATGAATGGGAAAACTCGCCTTCACTTTGAAAGAGAGATTTCACTAAAATAGCAGTTGACCTTTTTTCATCGCTGGCATGAAGCTATTTCACGGAAAGTGTTTACTTACCGCTTCATAAAATAACCATTAATGATGCAACTGACAATTATGCGGAAAAAGGTTATAAATTTTAAAAATTCTCGTCTTCAAAGCATGGTGTTACTGGGACTAGTCTCTCCACCAACATCAAGATATTGCAAATCCCCTTCAGCCATACTAGCAAATTCTCGGCTTGCCAGGAAGCAGAAATGAAGGTGGAAATACCTGGAAAAGTAGTCACATGATGTCATACCAGGTAAAGACAAAATAACACCAAGCAGTAGCGAAGACTTCTGGACATTGTGCACACACACACAGGGTAACACCTTCCGCGTACATTTTAACTGATTTGTGATGCAAATAATTAGGAAGGCGAAGGTGACGAACAGTCGGCTACCTTTAAATGACCTTACATCAATGTTTTCAGTAGCATATAATTTGATAAACTCGTGAAAATTGTACACTTTACCTTTCAATCTTTTAAACAACAAACTGGTCTTTAAACTTAAAGGCTTCCACATTTGTTCAAGAAACGATATGCTACAACAGAAAAACGCCCGATTTTGATTAGGCTGGAGAAATAAGTAGCATATACCACTACTCAAATAATAAGTAATCACTTCATCTCTAATGCCAGCGGTTTGTTACCGACGAGTTTTAGCGACTGAAAGGTTTAAAAGATAGATGAACGAAAAAGGAATAAATGAATGGATGGATCTAAGACCAATATATAAATTAATGAGTTTAAAATGGGTAATGGTTAGGACGGAGGACTAGTGGTGAGTGGGAAAGCTAGGCTTTATAAATGGACAAAGTTGGAGTTAGCGATCGGATAGATGGGTCCTTAATAAACAGGTAGATGGTTGGGCGGATGAATGAATGGCTGAATGATCGGATGAGTGAACGGACGAGGTAATTACATACAGAACAATTGCACTTAACTTTTGCAGCCTTCTTCATCTTCCTCACTATCTTCAACTTTGCCTTCTATCAAGCTACTCACTTTCATTTTTAGCAAAAAACCCATTATTAAACAACCTTAGTTAGTACACGTTTTGCAGTAAAATCGCCACAGCAACGTGTACTTCAAACAAAATAAACCTTTATCTGCAATTTCAAATACGTATTCCCATAATAAAACGAAGCCGATTTCATTGCACGCAACCTAATACCAATTTTTGACCACAGACCATATAGGCACCAAAAACGTGTCGAGGAGTTCAAAACTAATTTAGTGGGAAATTGAGATTACCATAGCTAAAGGATTAGGCTTCTTTTTTTTACTTCAGAAACGCGTAAATCTGTCCCGCCTTTTGGTGAGAAAAATCATGTTCACCTTTTATGCTACCAAGTCGTCTAGAGACGTTTTCGCAGTTGCGTGTGGCAGTGTGAGAGCCAGTGATTTATTTGGGACACTGTCGGATGGATGTTTCCTATGCTGCCAATGTCGATGCGATGACTCACACCGCCACAAGGCTCGAATCACGGTTTCGTGCGTGCCCCCTACCCAGCTATTTGTGGACATTAACGTCCTCCCACATTGCCAGCGCTCTTACAGAGAAGTGTAATCCGCAAAAGCTGTCATTCAACTACTTAAAGGACCCTCTCAGGAAAACCTGTTCTTACAACAGACCGCATTTCTTAAGCTTAAAAGAGGAAAATCCCTGTTAAAAATTACGGTCCCAAAAGTGGCTTAAATTCAGTTGAACTCAGGAAATTTTAGTCAGCTTTTGACATTTTTCATACCTTTGAATACATATACTGAGTAAACTGACAAAAAATGTGGAAGTGGTTGACTAAAACAGATATGCATAGTCACCAACTCGTCAGCTAGCAATAAAAGGAAGAAATTCAACTGTGGTACACGACTTAATGGTCAGTGGAAATTAGTCAGTCTCGGATAAGGCTAACAAGAGTATATTGCTGTGTCACGCAAGATCGATCGTATAATGCATTTGCGTCACGAACTTGAGCACCTAGTTCCACATTTATACTATGAATAAAATAGTGCATTTAAGCATGCACCTTACTAATAAAAGAGTAACTTGTACGTCTAACCCAATTAATAATCTAAAGTAAGCGTCTAGGCTAACTTAATTTGACTTACTTAAGATTACCGACAAGAAGGCTCCAGATTGCTGAAAATTCTTCAGTCGACAAAAAGAAGATCAGCCAAAATTAAAAGCCAAATGGGCACCTAATTAAGTTTTTTGTAAAGCTATTATGCATTAAACTAAGTGCGCATAGTACCAGATTGATAATAAAAAAAGGGTAAGGGACTCTAGGGATATGTTTGACAATTACGTCAAAATGCAGAGGCTATGCATAAAATGCCTTTATACGTGCACTCGTATGTAGAATTGAAGGGCTACAGTATCTGTTAACAGTGCAAATGTTTGCGTAAAACCAAAACAGATAACAAGTAAGGTTTTAAGTAAAAACATTTCTAAAAATATTTGGACTGAACCGCTAGGATTAATCACTTTAGCATGACCCTTATGATGCCTAACTCCTGCAGCACATCAAAATTTAAGATCTTAGGTAGATATGTCTTATCCAGTAAAACAAAAATCCTGCATTCCTTAAACCAGTTTATGGTACAAATTACCCACTATGTCCATACAGTTCTAAGATTGTTTACGGCTCACTAGAACAAGACGAGAAACACTTTTTGCATCGTAATATGGGTTTAAGGGCATAGCACAAGAAAAGACGTTTGACGTACTAAGTCCAAATATCAAATCAGTAAGCATTGTAATACCATGACCACCCGAGAAACCCGGTGACTGCCAAACTTTCAAATTACCGCGTATTCACCTAAAAGTACTGAAGGCCATTATTGTTCAATTCAATTATCAAAACAAAAAATTATGTGTACTAAGGGCTTTAAAAAAACTAAATTTAGCCGACAAAATTTTATTTTGATGGCAAGTTGTGATAAAATGGTGGCGGCACAATCAATTGCTATTATCTGTGGATTTTTAAATGTTTTCTTCGTAAGGTTCTCTTTTAACAAATTTAGCCCACTGTAGTTTTGCTTTTCTTTCACATATAATGATGCTGCGTACTTTATTTCTACTTCTAATTGTTGCATGTTCCAAATCTGCCTTAATACGGCCGCTGTGCTGTAACATTCCAACTGTCGATTCCTACCTATTTCAAAAGTCAGACCATTTAACAACTTCGCATCCACTATTCTGCTTGCATATTTGCATGTCCAACAGACACATGGAATCTTAGTCCTCTTATTTCCCAGGATGCAGTCTTGTAGAGTGTTGACTAGTTCGATCACGCCATAGATCCAAACGGTAACTCGGTTAATCAGCACCCCCTCCCTCCCTACCAAAAACTAGACATTTATAAATTACCCGTCCAAATACATGTTTTTTGGAGTCAAGGTCACCCACCGATACTAGTATCTTCACTGTTTGTAACTCCCCCACGATCACGTTTTTGGTTGATGGGCCATTCAAGGTTCTGTTCAAACATCTAAAAGGTGCACCAGTAACCTCCTGGATGGCAGATCATGTGAGGCGACAGCCTGAAAGTCATCGTTCCATAAGTCCTTACTTGTTTTCATGTCACCAAAGATTAAGAAATCGGTGATTCGTAGAGAACCGCAATTATGACTACAAACGATTTAAGGATTTTTAAACTCTATGTAGAGACCAGGGTCCTGAACGGTAATTGATAGGCGAAAGTGCCAAAAAGGGCACACTGTTGCCGAGTTGTTTTCATTAATTTCACCACCATGCCTTCATCTTGCTCGCTCTTGTGCTGACCTAATTGCAGAGCTCCAAAGTGGGGAGGAGTGTATACTTAAAGGGGTACGAAAGGTGATAGAGACAACTAGCATGATTCGCAGACCGGACCGCAAAGTGGGAGCACAATCCACGGAGGCTATGCTTGCGGAAACCGTCAAGCAGAGAGTATCAAGCCACTGCACCCACCCACAGTCATACGGGACCGCAAAAGAGGTAGACACTCGATTCGATAACGCTGACATACTGTAATGGGATCCAACTTGTCGAAACCCGTTTTTTAGAGCTCCACCGTCCCGCTGGACCTGTCCATCCGTTTTGCGCGTTTGTCGACTCCGGCCTCCCACAGCCGCCGATCCCGCCTACTCCGAGGTGGAGAGCCTAGTCCAATGAATTCGGCAAATCAAGCTTCTCAGGAAGCATAATTTCCACGCTTTAAATTTAGATTCACCACTCCCTTACAAAAGGGGAGCGTGGCGCACACATGAAAGTCGATAACAAAACCGCTTCATTGCCAACGTGAAATGCATACATTTCGAGGGGAGTACTGAGTAGAGAGGAAAAGGGAAATAGAGTAGGTGGGTGGGCAGGTAGGTAGGTAGGCGGCAGAAAAGACCTGCGACACGCAAGATCCAAACCAACACTGGGACAAAATATTTTGCTCATCGGCGCAGAGTTAGAGGCAGGGCGACAATGTCACATCTCACTGAGGTGCCCGTGAGAAGGGGAGGGGAGGAAAGATAGAGGGTGAAGGTGTGAAACGTCACCATCGCTGTCGCCATCACCAGCACCAAAATAAAACACTCGGCAACTTGGCGGTGGAGCGGAGAGGAGCACATAAAACGCCATTGTTCAACGTAGTGGATCAGAAAAGGAATTTCGGCTATACACGGGAGGTCTCGCGTAGACGCTTTCTCACGACACATTACAAAAACATTGAAAGGGCAGGGAGAGGAAACGGAGAAAATCGATTAAGTAGGGAGGTCTCTATACAGCGGCTACCAGTTCCGGATTTACCGTGGTTTCAGGGGACTTCTTCTTTGTCGCCGATCCTTCACCTTCGTCCTCCGTCGCCCTGGTTGAAGACGATGCATCTTGGGTCGACGTTTCTAGTTGTGATCTCCTCGACTCACCTGCTTCCTTTTCCAAAACTTTCTGCATCACTGCTCTGTCGGCCACTTCTTTCCTCTTCAGCAGCGGCGCCAGGAGCTGTGCCACTTTCTCCGAGGAAGGCATCTTCGGAATGAGGTCGCAGATTGATACAGAGTGACTGTCTCGTTGGGGCAGATCCAGAAGGCATCCAGAGAGCAATTGGGCCACTGTGGCGTCCAGCACTCGTGAGGTAGCCAAGCCCAGCACTCGCATTTCCAAATCTGGGGTGAATCTACTCCGGCCGAAAGAATTCGCTGCCAGACGTTGTAATAGAGCTCCAGCACGCCTCAACAACTCCAATGACGTCCCCATCAACTCCGGCTGATCTTGTAACACCTGCACACCATACTGTTCGATCACCCTCCGTGTCTTCGTCTCCATGACTTCAATGAAGGAAATGAGACCTGCGATAGGACATGGCTTCGCTTGCGCAATGAAAGAGAGTCCATAGGTGGAGGTGTTATTTCCATCAATCTGTTGTTGGCAGATGTTCACCGGGGGTTCTGAGAGGTAGTGTAGTGTGGAGAGAGCTAACTCTCGCGTCACCTGATCCTCCGGCAGAGCCAGCCACGAAGCAAGGCGATCAAAGAGGCGACAAGCGCTCTCGGTGTCCATAGTCGCAAGCAGCATGGCAACGTTGGAGTCATTCACTGCGAGACGATTGAGCGCCTCGAGAGCCAAGCGGCACGGCGAGATGATTCGATGACCGGGGAGAGGATCGGTTGCAGCGGCAGTCTGGCATGTGGCCCAATGAACGAGGCCCTCCAGTAGAGGACGCACGATGCTCTCGTGGAGAGGAAGACATTGCAGATGACCCAGGATGTTGACGAGAAGGACAAGGATGTTTTCGCACAACTCGTCCAACCACGGCATCCACCAGGCCGAGTTGGAATCATAACGAGTCATGTGATCCTCCACACAGGCCCAGTCGGCATCCGCAGATTCGAAGTGGGTATGCGCGACAGTTAGAAGGCGGCCGGTAAGCGCAAGCAGCGCTTTGTGGTTGGCAAGAACACGCTCACAAGAGGGTAGGAAAGAGAGATTGCGAAGTACCGTGGAGACGCACAAACACCGCAACGCAAAGCCCTCTGCCCTCTCCGAAGCCGCGTCCACAGGCCAGAGAGCCAAGTCGCCACGACGGATTATTTCAGAACGTGCACGAAGAGGGCAGTAGCCTCGTGAGTCGGTCATCAATCGATGACTGTTCAACTCGCTGTCTTCGTCCTCCTCCATCGCCTCCGCAGGTGGAGTGGAAGCAATATCAGTCTTATCCGTGGAAGGATCCACTTTCTGGGGTGAAAGGACGGGGAGAGAGGAGGACGAGGATGAAGAACGAGCCCTCTTCGACGCCTTGTCGGAAGTCGAGGTGGCCTCAGTGGAAGAGTTGGTACGCTTTCTTCGCATGGAGGCGCTGCTACCGGTACTACTGTTGCTACTTCCTCCACAACCGTTGGGATGAGGAAGGATGTAAGAAGTGGAGTCGGAGCCACCTCGCATAAAGACATCTCGCATTGAAGGAGGTCGAGGAGAGGCGGGTGGAGAAGTAAGTTCAGCAGCAACGTCGGCTGGTAAAAGGACCGGTGGGGGTGACTCCTTGCCTTCGAGAAGTTCGTCCAACGCGAAGAGAGCTAATCTTCGAATGTTGGATCGAGCTTCGGGTCCTGAGAGGTTATTAACAAGCAGAGAGGTGGTGTGTTTCGCTATAGTCGTGGCAGGGGTCATATGAGCAGCTTCGAAAGCCGCTAAGTGGTCAGCAAGCAAAGACGTGCCAGATCCACGCCCGCGTCCTCGTTTATTCAAAGAACCCGCACCGCCAGCACCAGTACCAGATTTATCCGAACCAGAATCCATGGAGGGTGCCGTTTTGGGTAATTTTGGCGCTGAAGCCTTCATCAAGAGACGAGCATTCTTGCCAGAGCCCTGGAGTAGTTGTCGAATGGCCTCTCGCAGTGCGCCTACGGAAACCCCCTTGGAGTTGGCCATAGCGACGATTTCATGTTCCAAACTGACCAGCCCATTTGGAGACAAGGGTGGATTTCGAACACGGAGGCAACGACATTTGCTAGAGATCTCGTTGAAGAGGTCGGTGAAAAGGTTCTCGCGATTAGTCGTGGAAGATGTCGACGATGATGAGGAAGAAGAAGTCTGGATATCGAGAGGCGGAGGATCTGCTGGGGCGGGAGGAGTTTTACATATCAACTGACTCTCTGCATCTAGATGGAGGGGCAGCTCGAGCTCCGAGGTGAGACGATGGGAAGGAAAGAGTTCGTTGGCATCGTGGCGAAGGTGGTCGGTAAGCGCAGTGACCAGGGTATTGAGGGTGGGCGCGTTAGCATTGATTGAGACAAGGGGCTGTTGGGTGGGCGGCGCGAAGTAGGCTTCCAAAGCATTGGGCTCATCGCGAAGAATGACGTTGAGGGCGTTAAGCGCCCAGGTCGTCTCACTGGGCAGACCGGAACGAAGTGCCATCACTAACTTTGACGCAGTTAGTGGACCTGGAGGTGAAAGGTGGGAAGATTAGGATAATACTCAGGCACACGAAAAGGCGACATTTTCTGTGAATACGCCCACAAATAATCGCTGTGACACCCGTTTGACTTCCTTGTGTAATATAGCTTGATTTACCCCTGCCACAGTACGCACACACACGTCGGTGAATCTTTCCTGATTAGATAAAAAGCAGCCAACTGTGCCATCAGGTCAGGAATCAGATATTTGAGAAGAATGTAGTGCAATGTGTCATAGACCTTACAACATATTAATAGGTCAGCTAAACAAAGGAATAATCGTTCTCTTCACATATCGACCGATGCGGAGGAAACATTCGGTATAGAGAACTATGTCATTTGTGAAAAGTTGCACTGATGGTCGCGTTACGTCTATTCGCGGACGTGAGAAGGTTGGTAAAAGACGAATTTGCCAACCCATCGGTATCAATCGCAGCCTACAGCATCCACTTTGTATCCTCACATGTTAACCCAACAAACCAATCGCGAGCAATACAGTCGGGTTGAATATAAGACTCAAAGTTACAGAGTAGAATTTTTCGCTTATCAGGCTATGTAATGAGGACTGACGTGTTTAAGCCGACCCAATTTCGTAAACTCGTACAAAATCAGAATAAAGAGCCCCTTTACTTTACCTTTAAGCAACCAATGATCCCCCAAACTGGCACCTACAAAGCAGACCATCACAATATAGGCAATCTTAGTACAAAGATCCATGAGTCACCATGGACGGTAGGTTTCACTAGTACTCAAGATACCTATATTCGCATTGTTTTTACGTTAATGACCCAAGGTGGTACTTATTTCATAAGAACACCCAAGGTGACGTTAATTAAAGGCAGACACATCAGTTTCAGCGATATTTATCTGATGATAACTACCAGTTAAACACAATTTAAGCTTGGCCAATGATATAGAGTATGCAACCAACCAAGATCCTTTATTCGGAAACGCTTCCGACGACTTGCATCGATCGGCGTGGCTTCTACGCAGCCCGGTGGGAAGAACTGGACCGCCTCCAGTCGCTTCCAGTAGGCAGCTGCGGCCGCAGCAGCCGTAACGTAGGCCGGTCCAGGACGCTAATGGTTAGGAAAGAGGTGATAAGGTGAGGAGGTATAATTCTAACTTTAGTTGAACGTCAAAGTGGTCAATCGTCCCACTCACCAAGGGGAAATAGACCAAGCCCCTTTCCCCTTGCTAAGTGGTGGAGCAATGCAACTGACTGTGGGTCCATTATACCTATACGTGTCCCTAAATAGTGAGGTTCTTCAACTATAATCAACCCGAATGACCTCTTGTATCCCCAAATACTGACTGACGTTAACTAGAACTCATGAGGGACCGTAGAACTTAGAATTTATGGAATGGTGTGCACCACCATTGCGGCTCATTTTTCAAGCAATTAGGAGACGAAGCTACAAATCTCAATCCTGAAGTTATATTTGAAGGAAAAGCACCCAGGGAAATCCAACTGTCACGGCCCACCATAGGTATGTCCTATTTAGTCTACTAGAAAACAATAAACAAGCCCAATTACCCCAAAGCCATGAAACACACCACATCCACTTTGTTTTTTAACAAACTTGACATGTCTGCGGCAAGAGTTGCAGCAGCCGAAATGACAAGCCGCATGGTTGACACCGGATTTTGATGAGATAATCGAGACATCGCGTGCATATGACGCTGGTAGCTGAGGCGTTCAAAGGGGTCTGAGTTTGCTGACCAGTCCCAGTGCAGTGGAAGGTGCGCGCATAACCCACCTCCCCTCCCTTGCCGTAGGGGAGCAGAAACAGTGGCGATGGGGGTAGGCCGGGGCAGTGGAGTGGATGCGAGGATCTACAAAACGCTCGCACACGAGCGTTAGGCGAACACAAGTGTGCACGCGCGTAGGAGCCAACTCCAGTTGTGATGGCCATGGCGATGAGTCATGGGAGGCTTGTCGTCATTGCATTGGCTCCTCGCATGTACCAATCAACGATGCGGTTCAGTGCCGAACGCGTTTTTCCATCAACCTAACCTGCCCCGCCCCACACCCCTCCCCACCACCACCCTCGTACCATCCAAACGGCCAGAACGCAAGCCTATCCGCCAGCCTGCCAACCGCCCATGACACGAAAACGGCGCTGGAAGTGAAGCCAGCCTGGCTGGCTAGCTAACGAACGAACCAACCAAACAGCTACCCAACGAGCCAATCGGCAGAAGACTTCGATGGTTAGTGAAAGAGCGCACATTCGAAAAATCTCAAAAATGGGTATTTCAAGCGCTCCCCGCAAAAAGGGCTTTTTTAATAGAGCCCTGAAGAAAAGGTTTAATGCGAACGTGAGGTTTGTTTTCAATGTACCTGACACGAGTTTTGCGGGACTGGGTAGGATGAGACACGTAGGAGGCTGTCAAATCCAGACCATCACCCAAGAGGTGTTTATTTTGTCGCATTGTGACTTTTTAAGGCAATGCGGACGGATATGTGAGCTCTCGCTGTTATCGAAATAGGGAAGTGATTCCCAAAATGGAAATTAGCCGCTTCGGTGATTCGTAACTAAATTCCTATCTGACTAAAAAAGTGGACGGTCCGAACCATAATTTGATATCCGGACTGTGCAACGACGCCTCCGAAGTGGGGGGATTCCTTTTTGGTGAAGGTAGTGAAATATTTATCTACAAAACACGCTGATGGAACCTATGAATTAAAGAGAAGGCAGGACGCGTTCTAGTTTAATTATTTCTAAACATCACAAAAACGACTTCAAATAGGCGCATTACTTTGATACCCTTTTTCCAGAAACGGCAGTAGTTACACTGAAATGCGCTACAAAGGAATTTAATTTCAAGTGGAAGCAAACGTACAGTGGAACTGCACGGAACGAAAATTTGTAAGTAAGAAATAGCATGGCTTCACATATTTGTACCTCATCAACAAAAATGCTAGCTGCGAAAAATAAACCCACTTTGACGAAATAAACGAATTTTCGATGAAACCATCAAAGATAAATGGGTAGGCGGACTGAGATGGTTTCACTGTCCAAAGCATTAATGACCCGCCGCTTTAAGACAACACTGGCGATGTTAGAATTCAAAAAAAAGCGTAGAAGCCTATGGATTTAGACGGCCTGTTTATTAAGAGAAAACGCGTGCAGACTAGACTGTGGCTAGCGTGGACATTCATGGAACAGCCTTCCATCAATTGATTAAGGTTAGCATTCACCGAACACTCAGAGTCAACAAGAAAGCAGATAAAAAACCTGAGATGATTTCACAAATATTGTCCAATAAGGACAAACGATCCACTTTCTCACTTGTTGTGGCATCATTCCCGGATGCGGTGGAGGTGGCTGCTGCTGTTGTTGTTGCTGCTGCTGCGCCATCATAGCCGATTGCGGATGATGTAGTCGTTGAGACGATGGAAACGCGGTATTAGGAGGCTGCGAACCACCGGACGCATTGGTGTAGCCGGGCGGTGCACCAACAAACGGGGACATTGGAGGTCTTTGACCCATGGCCATACCGGATCGACCACCCGGACCCTGCCCTCCAGATGGTGGTGGGGGTGGTTGGTAGTGTGCGGTGAAAGAGGGGGGCGGGGGTGGCTGCTGCTGTTGTGGTGGTGGCGGTGGGTGATGATGGTGCTGGCCGATCATATAGGGCGGACCACGTTGGTACATCATGGAAGGTGGAGGTTGAGGCTGTTGTTGAGGTGGATGGTGAACTGTGTTCCCTGTAGGCGGTTTGGAGGAGAGAAGAGGTGCTCCTTCCGGCGAGGCCTCACCACGCATGCCCTCCATAGCTGCCATCAGGTGACTACCACCAGTACTGCCCGATGAGAGCCGTCCGTAAGGAGAGGGAGGCGGAGGATAGGGATGCCGTCCCACCATCTCACAGCCGTAGCTAACTCCAGCTGTTAAGTGAGAAGCAAAATCAGTACGTTACTGGTAGTCGTCGATTGAAACAAATAGAAGATCCATTCGACCACCGGAAGTCACGGCCCCATATCCAACCTTTTCCCATAGTTATATATTACACATTAATGTAATCAGAAAAAAAATCGAAAGTCCTTTTACGCTAAGATTTAAATGGAACGAATGATTATGGGAATTTTACTGAAGGAAATAGCAAATCGACGTCTGATTTGCCTAATCTGGGTCACGAAAGCATGAACCTCAGTGGTGGCGACAACAGTGGCACACGCATTTTCAAAGAAAATTAATAACGTATTAATTCAGGACCTTACATCTGCAGTTGTTTCGACAAAAGCGTTGCAGCCCAACCTGACTAATTGCTTATGTTTGACATTTCCGTGGTGAATGGAAAAAAAAAGCCATGCTTTCGTCTGTGTTGGGATTAGTAATGAAGTCGAACTGTCCGCTCCTTCCCTCAACTTACATCGTGATATTTTAGTTATTTGGCAGGAGAGAGGCCAAACAATAGTAAAACTAAGTACTCCGTCTGTGCCGGTGACCCTACCAAGCTGACATCTCTTTTTTCAAGTAAAAGATATCGCTGCCTGACAATAGTGCTCTTTTGAAACGTGCTGGAACACGAAGCATCCCCACATTTTAAAACATTTAAACCCGTGAAAAAAGCAGTCTTTTCAGTTCACTTTTGCGTTTACCAACTTTAATCGAAGCAAGGTATTAGCAAAAGTTCTATTTGTGAACCAGTTTAGAAAACAGTTAATTTTTTGTAACATGAAGTACCAAGACTGTCTTCTCGAAATTGTTTAGAAAATCCAAAATCGAGAACCGTAGGCTGTAACGAAACTCACTTAATCAGAAAACCTTCGACTCTAGGTGTGAGGACTTTTAAATGAAGTCAAAACTAAGACATCAAAATTCAACTCTACGATTCTAACAGGCGATTAGGGCTTACGTCCAGGCATTCGAGATTGCGGATAGCCGGGTGGGGGGAACGGTGGTCGTTGATTGGCCCCAACCGATGGCCTCCAAGGCGAACCACCACCAGGACCCATCGGATATCCAGACGGAGACTGCAGTTGTTGTTGCTGCTCAACAGACGCCGCTACCGGTGTGGAGGATGGCGTGGTAGTAGCGGTCGCCTGTGGCGCAGGATAGGGTGAGGCAGCAGCAGACGAAGGAGCTGGAGAGATACCACCACCTGCTACAGGTGACGATCCTGGCCCAACCACAGTTTTCGCTCCACCTCCGCCACCGTCATCCGTCCCTCCTACTGACGCCGCAGGAGTTGCTGAAACGCTCGTGGGCGCCCCATTGCTGGGAGGCTGCTGGACAGGTGGCATGAGATTAGACGAAGCCGAGGACTGACTACCCACTGGTGAGGGGGGTGGAAATGGCGTAGAACTGGAGGTGGAAGATTCGTTCATCTCCGAGCCCGCACCACCACCGCCAATGGAGCCCACCGAGGGCTTCTTTTTCTTCCCTGAAAGAGTCTCAATCTGCGCTGCCACCACACGCACATCCGCGCCACCCGGCCCATGGTCGAAACGGCACTCATAATCGAGAAGGTACTTGCAGTAATTTTTCCTCAGCGTGTACGCCGCCGATGCAGAGGCGTTGATGTTAAAGAGTTGGCTGATTTCCTTCCACCGCTTTGTCTTGATCACCTCTAGCACTCCACCACGCTCTCGCACCGCCAGATAGAAGCGGTAGAGATCAAGCGGCTGCTTCACCACCTGCGGTAAACCGGTGAGGGGTTTATTGATCTCCTCCATGAAGAAAAAGTAGTGTTCCAGCCACTGACGCCGGTCCGGCTCGTAGCCCATTTCCATCAGACGCGAGAAACACGAGGCCGACTGCGGGCTTAGGTTGGGCGGCGGCGCAATTGAATGCATGGACTGGGGCGGAGGAGGAGCCGCCTGTGGTGGGTAGCCCCGATGATAAGGATACTGTGGCGGTGGTCCGCCACTTTGCTGTTGTAGATGTCCGTAGGAAGGCTGCGGGTGAGGTTGGTGGTATATGGCGTTTGGAGACATGTCACCACCCCCGCCACCAGAGTAGGGCTGTTGCTGCTGAGGTGGATATTGTTGTTGTTGAGGCTGTTGAGGAAAGTTGGGAGGGTAACCCGGATAACCGTAGGCCCCTCCAGGATGTGGACCCCTGGGCGGCATGCGATTCTGCCCCTGACGATACATCGGGTGCATCTGAGGCTGTTGCTGCTGCTGCATCATGAACTGGTGATGCTGAGGCATCGCGTTTTGGGGTGGTGGTTGCTGTTGGTGCTGCTGATCGTCCTCCTTCTTGGGAGACGGTGGAGGTCCAGTTCGAACAGAAGCCAATGATGACGAAGGCGGTCGTAAAGGGATAACTTCACCAGGAGGAGCAGAAGACGTCGGCGTCTGTTCATTTGAACAGGAGATTCGCGACGACATCGCTTCATCTACGAAGGCGAAAATAATGGGTGAGACACAAGCCGGAGAAAAATCGCACTACACGAGCGAACTGACCTCTTGAATCGGCCCTATTCGTTTGCTGTGAGGGCGGAAAGTTACCAGGCGATTGATCCTGCTGAGAATTCGGTGGTTGAGATGGAGGTACGACACTTTCCATGCTACCCATAGGCGGATGGGGGTACCGCATGGTGGGCCCACGAGGTGAGGAGAGGCCGTTGGACATGGGAGGCGGTTGAGGGTAGCCGCCACCGCCCCGCGAATACATATCGGGGTGATAGGGGCGAGGGTAGTTTGGATGATCGGGCATCATGTAAGGCCACATCTTCTGGTATTCAGCCGGTGGAGGAGGAGGGTAACCGGAGGAAGTAGGAGGTGGTGGAGGGGGCATCATGGAGTAGCCACCACCAGGAGCGGGATAGCGTGAGGATTGCGGCGGCGGGGGGTATCGTTGGAGAGGGTAGGGCGCATAGGGATCCTGTCCGTATTCAGGTGGATAGCTGGAACGAGGTGGGAAGGCACCGGGGCCCATGACACCGGGTCGTACCATGCCCGGATTCATTCTGGTATCTTGAGGCATCCCCGGACCGTAGCCGGGAAGGGGTGAGGGACCACCGGGAGTTCGATTCGGCTGTGATTTGGGCATGGAGTCCATCTGTTGTTGCTGATCAGGCTGTGAGACGGGACTGCGCATATCAGGAGCACCTTCCTGTGGCGTGTTGGCACGAGACGACCGCAACAAACTTTCTTGTGTAGCAGGATCCTTCAGTGATATTGGAGGGCCGCTTAGAGGCTGTGAAATAAAATGAACCGGATTTTCACGCTTATCCGCACATACACACGCAAGCGATGTGTTGACTTGCAGTACGGCAGTTTAAACAAAGTGCACTGATTCCTACTAGTGAATTTAAACCTTGCTAACTCGTACTCAAAAACTACCTTATCAAAAAAACTCAGTTCCTTAACAACTAACTTACATATTAAACGTTCCATATTCTTCCTTGAGTTGATTCTTTACGCTTTGGCACAGAATCAGCAAGAAGTTACACAACGTTACAATGCTTTTTGGTTTGAAATTAACTTTCTCTGACACTTTTCGTTGTACAGATAGATTTAATTGTTAAAATAAGGCATTTTGATATGATTTACAAAACCTATACTGCCGAAACGGGTATGAAATAACCGTATGAAATAACCAAATTTCCAAATAGTTAATTTATGGAATTTCGAGAGATATTTACCTGATTTCCGTCCTGCTGTTGACCAGAAGGACCGGATTTGGGCATATATCCGTAGGGATCATACCTAAATCCGCCCGGTTGGCCCATGGGCGATATCGGTCCCGATACACGAGGCGGCTGAGGGCCTGGAGAATTGTTTTGGAGGAGCAACTGGTTCAATGTCAAGGCCTGTCCATGACCCGATTGACTGACAGCCACATTGGAAGCAGGCATATCGGGGGGACACTCCTGATTCGGATAAGCTTGATAGGGGTGTCCACGAAATTGATTCGCACACTCCGAGGGGAACTGGGAGCCATTGGAGGGAGTCGTAGGTGGGGGATTTGTCATGTAACCCTGTTGGGTGCTCATTGAGCCGTTCTGGGTGTTCTGGAAGCTCATCTAATAAATCCGCTGGCTTTCGTGATGGAGTAAATTAACACGCACTGTAATCCATATAAGGAAGGGGTTAGGCAATTAAAAATATTTCCTCTCTCGCAGTACAAATGCTGTAGGTGCCAGGTCCGAGTCCGAACTAGAGGCGATACGCGAGGCATATGGCAAAGCGTGGCATTACTGCTACGACACACGTGATAAACTACAGCGACGGCACACAGTGAATGCGACCAGTTTCTCGTTCGAGGGTTCATACACGGCACGGAGCTATTTGAAACAACTAGATAGCTTGGTTGCAGAGACCACCAGCCTGTCAGAAGTCCGCCTGCGGACGCATAACACAGATGTAGCTCGACCGCATAAGTTGACTCACAAGTACCATAAATTTTGATATTAATCAAAAGCAAATTTAATTTTACACGTAAATATTTGATTAAAACTTTTGTTTATTATATATATATTAAACGATAAATAAATATGCAAAATAAAAACAGCTTGAATAGTTAGATTAGAAAAATTTGTCTGGCACAACTACGCTATCAGTGAGCAAACGTGGTCATTCACCTTGCGTACTTCATTTGAACGAACTACACTTTCTTCAAAATTACTCAAAGCCTTTTTAATTAATTAAAATTATAGTTAAATAATATTGTTTAGTTTAATAAACTCTACATTGTGAGTTAAAATTTTATAAAAACACTTGAGCGTTTGGCTAAAATTAAAATATTTATTTCATTTTCCGTTTTTAGTCTCACGTCTCTCGACGCAAACCAATAGTCGATTGAATCCATAGCAGAGGCTTATCGTTGTGTTGGTGTGGTGCGTCCCGTCTAGCGTGAATCAGCCTTATGTGCCTATCACACTACTACTACCACTACTACTGCTGCCACGGTGGTAGAGGGAATCCTCACTCCTGCTTGTGTAGCAGTAACGCCTCCATCCCCATCACTGTGTGCAGTCGGTCCTTCGCCATCCCCCTCCCCACACACACAGACTACTAACAAGTGCCTCATATAAGTAGGCCGTCGGCAGAAGTCTACACTCTCTCTGCCTCTGCATTGCATGCTGATCCTATTGATTTATCGATCGATTGGCATTGGCTGGTCAGGCCCCACCGCCAGGTGGGATAGGGAGGGGAGGGGGGGGGCGGACGCGGGCAAGCAGTGGACTGCTTCTCTTTGCTCACTCGCATATATTGAATTTGCCTTGCTTAAAATCTCGTGGGCGTACGCCTACTGGAGAGTACAAAATTGCCGCGTCATAGATCACCTGACTGTTGGCATGATTTAAAGTCCACCGCAAGACAGTTGTGTGCGTGTGTATGTGTGATTTATTGTCAAGGTAGTTAGAAGACAATCGACGCTGGGTATAGCGTGAGCCATGTCACTGACAGCATGCTCAGTAGATTTGTTAATTTAACAATTTTTGTAACTGCTAGAAATCCGCTAATATAAACTCCCCATGTGATGGGAGGGAGAGTGATTTTGTTACCCTTGTACACATGCAGAGGCACTGTCATCTTTTTGACAGAAGGGTTTTTCATCACATTTATAGTCTTGAGAACGCGCGGGTTTTACTGCTGTATAAAGGCTAGCAATTCTGGTGAGAATTGACAAGAGTGCATAATTGGTTTAGGTAAAAGCCCAAATTATTGACGGACATTCAAGGTGGGGTGGGAGCGTGTGTAACCTGGCGCCTATTAGCCTACTTAAAGGGGTCATGACTCAACCAGCTTGTCACTTTCTCAAAAATAAGGTGATAAAGTCACGAGCGGAAACAAGCACCACAATTAATTGATTTAGGCGTTTCCACATCAGGGGGAGATTGCGCGTTCCCCAGTACGACCTCAAAATTGGAAGAGCCAGCCTAGAAGCTGGGCCTCTGGGGTACACATCCCACCAAAATAAGTATAAAGCAAGATTTACTGCCTGGGTCAGCTGTCTTTTTGACTAAAGTGCAGGACAGCATCCAAAACACAGCCATCAGAAGTCATCGCCAGGAGTTACAGCATTCACACCGTAGAATTCTACAGTATACACTACCTCTTCATCGCTTTCTACTTAACTGAACTTTGTTTATTTTACACTGTTGTGCAACAATCTGCAAATTCACCAGCAGCGTTGCATATTTTGAAGTAATGTTAGGGTAATACAAATCTACAGATAATTATGATGTAAGCACAGTAGTAAATGGATCTGAAAGGCGACGAGAGGAAATAACATGGAGGCTGTTAGGATGCACTCTAGCACTAATTGAATGGATAATTTCATTTCAATTACTCATAATAAAATATTTTTGGGATGTTAAGACCTAAAGGATTATATTTAAAATAATTAAGCATCTTTAGCCCATTCTGTTACGCTCCAAAAAAGAAATTGGCACCAAAAGTTGGCCGCTAAACAGCGTGAAAGTATTTGCCTAAAATTCAGCCATTTACAGAGCGAAAATAGCTAGAAGTACTCATTTTATTATGATAAAAGTAAGGGCTAATGAGCGAAGCAAAGTGCGTACTACAGACATGCCGCATCTCTACTCGTATGTAGGCAAATGCATTACCTAAGAAGGAAAGAAAAGGAAAAACTGAACTTGCTGTGACGCAACACAAAAACATCACTGTCACTCTAACTCCTTTAGCACTCAGTTTTCAATCCACCTGAGAGCATAAAAGATTTTGCTTATTTAAAATCATTTGGCGAGGAGACGCTTTGACTGCAGACAGGTGGTTATCACAACCCTCTCTACCCATTTGTATTCAGTAAGGCAAGCATACGGCGATGACTAAATAACAATGCAACTTAATTAAAAATTTAGAGAAGATTGAACCGCAAATTAAAGCCATATGCGGTGGACTTGAGAGAGAGTACTTTCTCAGATAAAATATCCGCATGAATAAAGTTGGCTGAAAAAGCTATCCTATGTTCTTCTAAAATTTTAAATGCATCAATGGATAACCAGAGCGATCAAATTTGATATCACAAGAAGTGCAAGGGAAGGGATGAGGCATTCCCGGAAATTGGCTATCAAATGCAGGCCTCCGGTGGGAAAATTGAGCAGTTCCAAGTGTCTAACGTCCTTACTTTTTAAACGAAAGATAGGCGATTCTACTGAATTAGTCAGATTCCATTATAATTAAGAGCCTGACTAGCCTTGGTCGTGCGGAGCTGAGGGACTCAAAAAGAATTTAGGAACTAGCACCCCATGGGAATGTTCATGCACACACTCAAGTTGGTGGCAAGGCTGAAGGCAGTGTTAACGCCAGCAAACAAAAGGAATGATAAAGCACCCCTCAGCTATTTATTATGAAGTGCTTCAAGTTACAGCATAACAAAACCACATTCAATCATGCTAACACGATTAATGCAGCTAAACAAACTTTCGCGTTACATTCGAAAAACTTGTCATATTTTTAAACTGACAAAGTAAGGGAACTTTACGCAATTTTTATAATAATTTCTGTAAAATGTCCTTGTTTTGAATCCTTATTTAAATTTAACTCTGCACACACAGACAATTACGAGCTGCCAGTTCAGTTCTTGCCTAAATGCCGTTATCAACTTCTAATGATGTATAAGATAAACACGGATGTATATTAATCCCGCATGTATGAAGGAATTTCGTCAATACATCAATGTCTACTATGGACCCTCAATTGTTATAGTTGATCTTAACCGCGGCGAGTTTTCGTCTGCCTTGCGGCGTGTGTTAGGAGGGTAGCCTGCGGCTAATTGTGCAATGGATGATGTCGAGCTGAATAAGATTTCTCGGGATCCTAGGTTTTCAGGGCGATTGAAGAAGAAAACTAAGAAGGAAAAGGAGGCCTTTAAAAACCTTTTTGAAGGTCTCGAGGAGGAGGGATCCTTTAAGGACAAGCGAGGTCGACCGTGGTCAAGTCGACCACTCAAGTACGCAAAACAGCTAATTGAGAAGGAGAAAAAGGAGGTGGAAGAAGAGCCCGAGGATACTGAATCAGAATCTGACTCATCAGAGGTTTCGGATAGCGATTCCTCTGATTCTGGAGGCGAAGCTGTAGAGGAAAGTCTTGCTGACTTACAAGGTAATTACGCCTCCACTTTAGGTCTTAAATTGCGTAATCGGATTGAATTTTAGACGCTGATTGGTATGAGTTGGTGAAGGACGCAAAAGAAGTAGAGGATGCAACACGTAGGCTGGCTGTTCTTCACTTTGACTGGGACAACTCCAACGCTGAGACTATCTTCCTAGCTTTGGAGTCATTCCTTCCACCTGGGGCGTGTTTAGAAAAAGTTACTGTGCGTTCCATTTTTTGCTGACGAATATCACTGGTTTTCGGGAATGTAACCGCTCAATTTTCTGTAGATATACCCCTCGGAGTATGGGATGCGGAAAATGGCGGAAGAAGAAAAGCATGGACCGCGTGACATCTGGGCAGACAGTGAGGGTGAAGAGGGTGAGGAAGAGAGGGCCTTAAATCAGAAATTGCCGACGGATATGGATGCTGATGAGAGGAAGGCGTGGAAGTTGACTTCTGTGCGGATGAGACGGCGTTTGCGACGGTACCAACTGCAGCGTCTTAAGTATTTTTATGCCATAGCAGAGTTTGATTCTAAGGAGACCGCGGCTACTGTCTACGAGGCCTGTGATGGCGTAGAGTATGGTAGCACTGGCATTCGCTTCGATCTCAGATTTGTCAATGATGAGGAAGAGTTTTCGGTAAATTTCAGTATTTTCTTAGTACAAGTAATTGCCTAAGTTATTTCAAAAGATGTGGGACATGTAAGTGGTATATTCACCTTTCATACTCTCAGTGATTTTAATAAAGCTCGTTGTATACCTTGTCCGCCTGTAGATTGTGGAGTTAATTAGTTCTTTGATTACCTATATGTACGCGTTGAGTTACAGAGAGGTGATTTTTAAAAATTGTTCCTGTTCTTGTATTATCCAGGTCTATTAAAGTCACTTGTCGTCTTATCTCAGTAAAATAACAGAACTATGTTAGAACTAATGGATGAATTCTCGATTTTAACCGGTAGCGATTCAGCAACACCGTCTTTTGATGTTAGTCTCATTGGCTTTTAGACATGACGAGGGTAGAAACCGTGATGAGATAGCGTTTATTTTGCTCATCGTGATTCTAATTATAAAAAACTGGCATACTCAAGTAAGAAACATATGGGCACTTGAGTGGCCAATCTTGCAGAGCCCTGGGGTGCTTATTTATCTCATGAAATTGCTTGACGGGGAGCTGTGTGACGAAGTGGTCTCTGACGAGGATTACTAAACACTTTTACGTCAAAGAAAAGGCTGGCCAGAGTATACATCTACCCTCGCGTAAAAGGCATTGAAGTTGAAGGAAGTAATTCTCTTAAATCGGTCAAGTATGGTTTGAAGCTCGTTTGGCGACCCTGCTTTGTAATTAGATTGTTTTAGTTCTTCATGGAAGCCATCTTCTCGTATTAGTCGTGACACACCTTTCTCCGGGTCTCAAATGGTTCCTGAACTCGGATATGGACGCGGCCTTGTTACATGTCTACTGCGGCCACAGACAGAATCGATTAGACCAAGCGATTTTTCACAAGTATAACCAGCTACTAATAAGGTTGAACTTATGGATTCACGCTCCTTCATTATCCCTCACATGGGCAGCATTCACCCTTACTGCTCAAGCAGGTAGGCTGCAGAGCCATCCAGCATGTATACGGCGTAGAAACTCGAGCCTCTGCGTGCAAGGTTCGCCGAATCGCGTCCACTCTTCACATGCTGCCAGTGCTCTGGTTCCAAATGATCTGGCAGCAACAATCTTGAAGTGTGTAGCTGTTTTTACTGTAAGGTGTAACAGGAAGGTCTTCGAGAGGCTTTTTGATGATGCAGCTATAAGGAGCTGTTTTGGAGGGTGACTGCCTTAACGGATACAACAGCTCCCACAAATTCCCAATGTGGAATACTGGTCGCTGTTATCGATGTTACCCGGCTTCGCCAAAAGTAATGAACAATCAATTTTCCCACAATTGATGACGAGTGGTACATAAAGTACAATACTTATGCGGCTCTGGTGCATCATCGAATGGGTGCAGATGTTCTGCAAGGCATATCCAACGCGGAACCTGGATATTTTTATCGCTTGTAGCTCTCAAAGGCACTCCTAAAAAGTAATCGTGTGTTGCACCTTTTCATGTGTCCCATCCAACCCAGTTTTGCTCTCCTTCAGGCGTTGATTCCACACAACCTTTGATTCGTGAGCTTCTAAACTCTTCCACAAGGTTAGTAACCTCCCCAAAGTCTAGCTAGGGTTATCTAGTATTGTGTTCCTTCGAAATCGCCTTCTTAGTGCTTGCATTTCGTCTCGATCGCTGGTGTATGCTTTCCATCGTGGAGTATAAGCTAGGTCAGTAAGGTTAGTGACGCCCTTGTCGCTAATAAAGTGTGGCTATCCATCGCAACTCGGCTTGCGTTATGCTTTTATAATGGGGTAAAACCCTTTAAACCGCCTGTTCTTCAGTTAGTGTACTTTTTTGAAAAAGCCTGCAATTATAGTTTTAAAGATGTACGGGTCTGGCTGATGGACTGATTCAAAGTAGCTTCATGTCATCAGCCGATTGGATCAGCGCTTTTGTGATGTAGGACTTGAGGCTCGATTCATCCACCGACTAGTCTATACAGATTTGGCGATAACATGCTTTTCTCCAAAACGGTGTTCCAGGATTCCAGGTTCTAGGGCAGCGCAGGGGCGCATGATTTCGGAAGCCTCGCCTATAATTTGAGGTAATATATCAGTCAGGCATGATCTTCGTCATAGTTGGCTATGGTTGCATGGAAGTTTTGGATGAAACCATAGCAATTGGGCAAACGGCAAGAGGGAAGCTTCACACAGGTTCGGTGAAGCTGAGCTATTTTGCATATATCACCTGTTCTTTGGGGTTCAGCTGGAATGATGCAGATTGTGTGTTTTTTGAGAGCTATCTCATTAAGAGGACTGACTATTACGGTGGGTGACGAATCGGTGTAATTTCGTTTGGTGTCTAGTTGGTTAGAGAAACGCGATGATGTAGACGAATGTCACGATTAGATTTGGTGGAACTTTCTCCAAGTTATTGAGCTTTCCCCAAAATCTTTATGGCTTCTATACGTTTTAAGACCCCGGACTCTATCCCGGGCTGGCGAATCTTGATTTGAGCTTGCTTTAGGTCGCATTACAGCTGGCTTTTTGACATTAGGTCCGCGAAGGTAGCGGCCTTGGAACTTTTTACACTATTGATGCCTGTGTACCCTTGAGGACGCGGAATTGAGGTTGACAAAGACATTGGACATGGTTCAGGGCCAGCAACCTATTCTCACTAATTTAGGCGCGCGACCTACGCAGAACACGGTGATGTCCTAGTGGGCAGCCGTGTTTATTTGTCACGCCTTATCGAGTGAATAGCCACGAAGTGAGTGTGATTTAGTAACTCAAGGTGCCATTTTGGTGAAAACTTCTGCTTGTAACTTGTATCGTTCAAATTAACCGTCTATTCTGCGTGCTCAAGGTGCCAAACGAGTGGTCGCACGTGGTGAGCGAATGCTGTGAGGTAAATCGGGCCAAGTATAAGCCACGGGTATTCGAGAACTCTGCCCTTCACTCCACTCGCATCGCTCTGGGCTGGGATTGCACGCCTGCAGCCCGCACCCAATGGCTTCGCGAGCAATTTGAGGCCGAAGCGGAACCGCGCAAACTCTTTTCCGAGGGCAAGGCAAAGGTGAGTAGTCTTTTACCCTTTGTTGGCATGCCACATCACAAGAAAGTGTAGGTGGAAACAAGACGTAAAGAAGGCAGATAGGCAATAGGTGGTCATGAAGCCGTTTGAACTCATGGAAACGCAACCAGTAAGTATTAGTGGGAACAGTTAGTAAAGTTTATTTAACTGTGGGGTAATATATTCTACAGCTCGGGGTTCTGAGAGACAGATAGATAGGCAGAAAACCGACGATATACATTGTAATGACACAATTGAAGTCTTTCACAATTGGTGACGATACTCAATAGGACAGCCATCGACATAAAGCTTTGTTCTGCTTTAAGGGTCGTTTGCAGACATCTTTTGTCAATCGTGGAATGGTTCGACAACAAGGAGTATGACCGACACAATCAAGGTCGCACACACACGTACACAGAGAGTATCGTTCGTCTAGCGACCAAATTATCTCATTCGATTGGAGTGGTGCAGGACAAATGTGGTCCCCAGTGTTGATGCTGTCTTTAAACGATTCTTCCTATTCGAATGTCTTCACTACTACTCATAACAGCGACTACTTCGGCGCTACTCGGGAGACACCTATTGTAGCGGTCATTTGTAGCACTCTCAAATACAGCTAAGAATATCCTATTGTGCTATTACCATCACAGCGTAACATCCGAGTTATCTGTGAAAATATGCATCTGAAATTTAAGTTTGTTATCAACATACAGAGAACTGGACGATCTTCCAGTACGGCAACTTCGAAGTTCCTCCAAATGACGTGCGTACTAAGATGATGTTAGTCGACAGCTTTGCAATGATGATAGGAAAAGCTGGAGGGCTAGAAGCGCAGGCTACATTACCAGGAACAATTATTGCCCCCATTTAACCCGTCTTCTGTTTGTGCATTCCAGTTGAGTGAGTACCTGGCGTTGTCTTCTAGTGGTCAGAGCACAGCGGCCCCCTCGGATGTTGACGAACCGGGTCCTGCACCAACCGTGCCTCGTATCAGACGCCACCGACCTCAGAAAGTCCCGCCTGAGGAGTTGAGAGCCGCCCTTCTCTCTGCCATTTCGGAGGGAGATGTCAGTGCAGCTGAGGTTCGTGTTCCCTTGGTCCTTTTCACTTGCTTTTCTCCCACGTATACTCTTAGAAGATCTGCCTGTTACACTGCCCAGTCAGTCGATATTAACGAAGGTACCACTTCGTAACTACTTTATTCTAGCTGAATGACACACAAGTGGTTAATTGTCTAGCTTGGTTACTCTCGTGTGTTTCCTGCGCAAAATCTAGCTCGAGAGAATTGACAAGCTCATCTATTTGAATTGGTGGACACCGCGCCGCTGAACAAATATCCTTAGTGGTGAAAGCTGCACGACCTCAATATTGCTTTATTCTGGTAAATTGGTAGGTGGTGAGGTAACAACTTAGTATTCTTCTCTTTCCCAGGGTCTATACGCTGGTGAGGTTTATGGTCTTGGCTTTGCTTACTTTGGTGGGATCACAGTATGCACTCATTTTATGGTCTCGGAGAGTTTGATTTATATTGCCCAACGTCTAACTGGTTATTTGATAATGGATTGTACGGAAATAACGTTTTGGGGGATTAAAACGTACTTAGAGAGGGTGGAGAATGAGCTGAAGGTGAAGCACACTTCGATATATCATTTGTCCATACAGTATATCTGTCAACCGATCCCCCTTACTTATTTATCCATCTGCTCATCCATTTCAAATTTCGGGTGAGATACTTGGTGTGTAATGGTTCCAAGTCTATGATCCTCCTTGAAGCAACGTTTCCAACTTTAAAAATTTACTTAATTTCCAATTTTTCCCTTGGTGTCTTTTGTCCCATCAGAAACCACTGTCGGGTGAAAACGAGAAAGATGACAATGTTGATGATGATGACGCCGAGTCTGAGGAGGAAGTACTTGTGGCCGATCTCAACGCGCCCGAAGGTGCTTCTTCATCCGAAGAGAAGGAAGAGGAGTACGACCTGACAGCCGAAGACGATGACACCGCACAGAAGAGGGTAGGCAAGCGCGCAGTGTTGACCTCTTCCGGTGGACGCAAAGCCGTTGGCAAACGACGTCTCCCAGAGGCTGTTGACGACGACTCCGACTCCAGTCTCGATTTTGATGATATGGAGGACCGTGTGTCTGACGTCAGTGACGAGGATATGTCCCGTAGGCGGCGCGGCAGTCGGGGAAGGATTGATGGTGACATTGACAACGATGACGAAGCTTCTAAATCGGAGAAGACGAAGAAGCGAAAATTGGCTATGGTAAGCCAGTCTGTTCCCGACTTAATCCCTTGGCTTCAGTGCAGTTAACGACGAATTATCTTCTCTTGCAGAGAAAAAAGGCACAACTGAAGAAAAAGAAGCAGGAGCGAAATCAAGAGAGAGTGAAGAATTTGGTACGTGCCTTGCACTACTTTCATTTTCGTCCCTCCAAGAGATGCTGTTAATGGGGTCACTGAAAACATTGATTCAGTTAGAATGGCATCATCTCTTGGCTCTCTGTATCCTTGAGCAATGCTTCTTTCCCCGTTACAATTAACTACGCAGGAGGATTGTTTTTCTACACGAGTAACTTTTTAAAAGAACTTAAAATTGACGTTGATATAAAATTACCATAGTTGAAGAGTGAATTTCTATCGAGTAGATTAAGATAGTTCTCAAACCGTTTTGATAATTCAATATTAGTTGCCACTTTAATCCCTTCTGGCCTAAAGTTTGCTGCCAGCGTCGCATACATTCAATGCACCGATTTCCTCTCATCTCATCCGTCACACATATGCGACACGTTCAGTTAGAGTATTCAATTCGTACGGTTCACTGTTGGTATCGTAACACAACGTGCAACCTTACCGATGGTCTACGTATAGTTTAAAATTGACGCAACCATCTCATCCATCATAGTTACTTTAAGCTCGCCATTGCTGCCTCCGTACACTGCCTTGGTCTCGGTTTAGTTCATTGATGGTCAAGACTAGGATCCTTCGTATAGCCTATCGAATTTTTTTCGTCAAAATCGCCTAATTTGTAGCTCGTCTCACTTCCTTCACTGAGTGTAGACATGACTTAGCTGAGAAAAAACCTACATGTCTATCGCAAACCTCCTCCGAGACGTCAAACAAAGTTCTTGTCTGGCTGCTTGTGAGAGTGAGGTGTTCCATTTCGGGCTTGCGCACGCAAGCCGTGAAAAAACATCCTCGCAGGTGTAGATCCCCGCCTCAGTTTATGATACTACTTATTTTAGTGGACGGGTGCCAACGAGACAGACTCGCGTTTTGACATCTTTCTGACGGATCCAGCGTTTGGGGTGAGTCAGTTGCACCGCGACTACCGAGAGGCTGGCGAATTTCTCAACTTCATGCGACGTCGACGCGAACCTCTGTTGAAGGCCAAGATGAGGGCGGAGGAAGTGAAAGATTCATAACTGCTGCTTTGTGTACCTTTGCTACACTTCTGTACAGAAAAACGCATAAGATAAGCTCATTTTCTAGCGTATTGAAATTGAATTTGTATTTGAACTTCTGCTGAAAAGTGCGGGCTCACAATCTTGTTAAATCACTCGTTTTTGTCGCAGTTTGGATAAAAATTTAATGTTTTTATTTAGACATTGAGATAGTGGTCACTTTATAAGTTTTTTGTAGATAGGGAATTCAAAGTTATCTGTTCCATGCCCTCTATTGTTATCTCAACTTCCGATGGTGTCAATCAACTACTTGGAATATGTTTTCGTCGTTAGTTACTTCTGAGTTCTGATTGTTTTGCAGTAACACGCTACATGAAAAGACCCTTACTTACAAATTTTCTGACAGGTTTTTTGATAAAGGGGTTTGATATTATAAGGTTTGGTATTTGAATTTGTCATTTCAATGCCTACCAAAAAGCGGGTTGGTTCAATTTGCTCTCTCTATACTCCGGGCTTTGTTACTGAAAGTTAATAAGTAGACTCTTCCATTGAATTAAACAAAATTTTATGCATCCGATATAATTATGTTATGCGCAAAGAATGGCCTTATGAAATAGGAAATAAGACTAATAAAAGGTCAGGTTTGAAATCTACATGCGTCATTTTGTATTTCGAAAAAGACAGCCAGACAAGAAAACGAGTTCCATTTGTTTGTGGACTTTCGATGTTTAAAGCTTTAAGTGTTCGGTAAGTTTTTTCAATGATATTTTAAGTTACGTGACCTCCTATAAATTGGAATACCAAAAATTTGTTTCAAAATCACATTTTAAGGTTGGTTGTACTACCGTCTTTATTGAGCGCCGCTTTTATGTAGCGTTTACGCATAGTGCTCCCCGACTTCCCTGAAGACAAAAGAAGATAATGCTGGGGTAAGATATGCATTATTGACATACAGTAGGGTTTTGGGCTACTAGCAGATCGGGAGATCAGCTTACTCAGCGAGGGTACAATAGCAGAGACCCAAAGTGGTCCCTTTACCGTAACCGAGGCTTAGACAGACAATCAACCTATTACACAGCCCCTTCCCTCTTTGAGAGTCATCCTCGGCGCTCCCCCTTGGTCAACCTTCCGCGTCAGCAAAGCACTCACAAGCCAATCGTGCCAGCCATGCAACTTGCACCTGAGAAGATAGTTGACCGCAACGTCCCTGATCCCCCTTTGGCATTTCTACAGGAC
The DNA here is from genome assembly GCF_000524195.1 of Echinococcus granulosus. NCBI lineage: Eukaryota > Metazoa > Platyhelminthes > Cestoda > Cyclophyllidea > Taeniidae > Echinococcus > Echinococcus granulosus. The sequence goes on along the minus strand of NW_020170449.1, from coordinate 266,820 downwards.
CTGGAGTTTTATCCTGTATGGGCGCTGCACTGGGAGGTGAGGGAATGTGCTGGACATCACGCATGTCCATCGCCGGTCGTAGGAACACTGGCCTAAAAGTGGAATCATTTAACGAGGCACAGTATTTAAAGCACTTTTGTGCGGGTAGGATTTCGTGTCCATTCCTCCTTGCCACTTTTATCTAGCTCCAGTGCTGCCCAGCCATATCTACGGGGGTTCCATCCAGCTAGTAAGGTAGTGGCGGAGGTATTGCGAGTTCGCACAATTACTATCTTCTTACAGGTACGGTAGACAGCTCTGTAACTAACCTTTCTAGATGGATCACGCTACTGGGCTAGTTGCTGAAGGCAGACGCCAATTTCAGCCCTTCTAGTTTTCAGGATCGGATTCGCTTTCCACTACCACAAATTCGGTACCCCAGGACTTTCCTAAATACGATAGAAGCCACAATACTTGAGCCAAATAGATATATTGGACATACAGAAGGGATTGGGGTTACTGGTTAGGTCCGGATGCCAGCCCACCCGACGAAAATACATTGGTGCAGGCAAAATCTGTGTGGTAAACAAACAACCAATGCATTCCACACATTCTAATTGCAAAAGTTGCATTTAAAAGTCATAACGGTGTCATGGGGTTCCTTTATATGTTGACATGGCGATTTGACATTTAGTCTAAATGTTTGCTTGCTCTCGTGGGCACTATGGTCTCTGCAGGTTGTGTTTTCACTCGACGGTGCGGCCTTTGTGCTGAGCCAGTGGCGTTGAAACTCTTCCAGACGCTTGTAGTCTGCAGTCTGTCACGCAACTCTGGCTTATTATAACTTCGAGGAAGAGTTGAGGTGCTACAGTTAGTCGCGTTGCCTTCAAAAGGTATCCAGGTAAGCAGAATTTGGAGGTAACAAATCTAACCCCCAGCAGATGGAATGTGAGGGTAGGACGCACGAAAATCTTTTTAAAGCTTCTTCAGAGTGTCTTATAGGATTGACGCAAGATTCGCGACCCAACGTCAAGTAAGAAGCGTTTTTACATTATTGAACTTTGACAAGCTTCGTTTGACTACTGGTGCAAGTGGAGGGATTTGACATGCCTTCAGGGTGTTCATGACAGGGCTCTTTGCAACGTATGCGATCCAGCACTGCGATGTGATAGACGTCGAATGCAGGCGTAGGTGATGAGATGTTCGCTTGGAGAGGACGTTTTTGAATGTTTTCGGTCGCCATGGTGAATGTGAAAGGGTATTTTGAGCCGATTGGTCTACGGCGGGCGGCTCTTAACACGGCTGTAGGGGGAGCTGTTGGCAAATTTCACCGCCTGGTTGGTCGATTCTGTCAAGCCCAGACAGCCAGTAGAATGTCAAGACAGAACTCAAACGGCAGTGGTGTAAATGCCACTATTTACTTTAGAGACAATGGCAAACTAAACATTGACGTAATTTGTTGGCATTTGGCAAATAAAGCTTTCTTTGTTGACAATCCGTCTGCTTAAAGACGGCAAATGATCTGGTAATTGAAAGTAATTTTAGAACAAAAAAAACCACTTATTGCCTCAAGTTAGAAAAGCGTATGACATCAGTGTATTTTTCAACGTGAAGGGGAACATTGCAGAACAAACGCAATGTCATGAGTCTTTTCTGAAGATGAAAGAATCCATAACGCTAGGTCAGAATATGTATCATTTACGCACAGAAGGGCTGGGGGGGAGGGCGGGGCCATGCCGCCTGGTGGAAGTACAATGGTGGAGCCTTAAGTGCCCACGAAACCAAAACGAAGAGCAGAACGAATAGTCAAAGTATTTTACAAATAAGTAGTTGGTAAGGCTTATTGTCACCAGTAAATATACACGGGCAAGATCCATGTGTTTGACTTTCACAACCTTCCAAGTTGGTGTAGGCTGATCACGGAGCGAAATATCTCAGCAACGGCATGGAATTCTTCCTTTTTAGCAATGGAGGTTCCTCCTCCCCAAGGTGTTTCATCTACCTTTGAGTGACTTACTGCCAAAAGTATGTTTTCTAAACCATTTCTGAGCAGCATATTGGACTACGATACCTTCTCCAATTTCACGGGAAGGCTCTGGGATCTAGCTGAATCACACCCATTAGTTCCAACCACCAATTGTTATTGTTGTATGGGGTACAAGAAGTCCCGTTATTAACAGGCTGACTCATCAGACCCATACTTTATAGTCCCTATACCGTACAAACTTTTCGATCACCCAATAGTAATAATCGAACCTTAAAAATACCGCTGATTTTGCTTCTTCCAAAGCTTAAGGGCATATCATTGTAACGAATAGACAGCCCGAAAAAAAAAAACATTTTCAATTGGCAAATTGACGGTATTCTGGTTTAAGTTATAAGCCTTGATGAATCATTTGGTTAGTTTTTTTTCCTACAAAGGGCGCATTAAAAATTATTGACAGCAGTTTATAATTCTCCTTGAAAAGATAAAGGCAGGAGGGGGAGGTGAGGTGGGGTGGTAATTTGTCGTGTCTGAAAATATGGCACAACAACTTCCGTCTGGAAAATCCACCGTCGGACATTTAGTAGAATCAACGTCTTAAGAGGGGTGAGTGATAAATCTACGTCGACGCTTTTGCATTCGGATGTGCCGGAGGAAACGAATTAACCGCTCCCGGTTCGTGGAGGAGCCTGTGAATTCATTTAAAAAGTTTCAAAGGCACCGCACCGAAGTGCAAGATGCAGATCCCTCTGAGCGACCAGTCGACTAAAGCCATGACCATGAGAAAGGAAAAGAGAACCCTGGAAACAACTACCGCAAACAGAACAACAAAGGTATTGCACGAAGCCTAAATAAACATTTCGTGTTTAATCACATCGGTCTTAAGTTTAACAAAGTATGCGCAGGGCGAATGTTAAAGCCGGTAAAAAATAACACGGGAGTAGAGGCTTGAAATCGTTTCGGGAGTAGACAGTCACAGAGGAAGGCAACAATGAGGCGGAGGTTAGTTCGCTCAGTTAGTTAGCTCAGAGATGGCCTAAACAACCGTTTCCCACGAAAATTCTCCTTGCTCTCGCCGAGAGGGTTTACAAACCTTCCAACTGGCAGTGCGGAACAGAGACACCCCATCCGACCAAATAATGTTCCACATTAACAATAATAACTCCCAAGGTGAAATCTAGAATGGAGCTCCGCTTCCTACTAAACTTCATTCTGGCGGCAAACATCGAGGAAACTCGAAATGTGAACAAAGACCCAATAAATGTTTGTAGTGTCTAAAAGCATCTGTTCTGCCAAACACGGCAAAAAACCTTTCATCCAACTTGCCAGCACGCCCATCAAGCACAAAATAAGACCAACTTCAAATAGCGAATTTCAGGACTATCACATTTTAAAAAAAAGTGGCATCAAGGATGGTCAGTCAGGAGACAGGGGAGACCAAAAGAGAAGTGAAATGCGTGAATTCACACACACACATGAAGGAAATGCAGACAAAGCCGATGGTGGAACGAGATTATATAGGCGGAGCGGTTGCAGTTAGTGGCATGGGCCTCCTCCTTTTTATTCTTCTCTATACACATTCAGACAAACGAAAAAAGAGGGCAGGTGCGAGGGGGAGAGAGGGGAGGCTAGTAGAGACCACAGCCCCTCAGGTTGTTGGCGATGATCACGTCGGTGACGGCGTCAAAGACGAATTGAATGTTGTTGGTGTCAGTGGCGCAGGTCTGGTGGCAGTAAATCTCCTTGTTTTGCGACCGGTTCTTTGCCTCGAAAGAAGCCTGAATGTAAATTGCCGCCTCCTCGTACGTCTGTTTGCCTAAAATTACATAAAACAGTACGATCAGAGTCAACGTCATCAAACCCGCTTCACGACTGGTCTGGAGGGACACCTACTGGTCGCACCCTGGCCTTGGAAAGAACAAGGCTTCTAGCACTGTGGAGGCAGATAATTTAACGTGTTCAGTCCAAACTAGTACTACCAATCCGTCAGGTACAAAAAGGGATGCTAATAGGACAGTATTACAAGCAGTAGAAACCGTCACGTGCCCTATTAAGCAGAGTCGGCGCACGACATGCTTAAGTCATTTAAGTCGACATTATTCAAGGCGGTGAAAAACAGCAGTAATGCGTGCATAGAAAAGCATGTGACGATGAACCCAAAGCTTCGTGTCAAAATTTGCTTAGCAGTAAGACCCTGCGATAGGAAAGAAGGGCTGGCAACTTACCAGGATACTCGGGAAAACAGACGGTGAGAGGCGAGCGTTTGATCTTCTCCGCAAATAGGTCCTTCTTGTTCAGGAAGAGGATTATACTGGTGTCGGTGAACCACTTGTTGTTGCAAATGGAGTCGAAGAGCTTCAACGACTCCTGCATCCGGTTCGTGGTCTCGTCCTCGTGCAACACCTGGTCGTACTCACTCATGGCCACACAGAAGATGATTGCTGTGACGTCCTCGAAACAGTGGATCCACTTTTTCCGTTCCGAACGCTGACCGCCCACATCGAAGAGTCTAA
>NW_020170449.1:244568-262244 GCF_000524195.1 Echinococcus granulosus | reverse complement strand
GAGAGCGGGACAAAAATTCTACCAAACCACATTCGTCTCATTTATTTGTTGCGAAATGGATTTGATCCTTTCAATCTCCCGGGACTTAGTCCCTCCGGTGACAGCACGAAACTCTGTTTCGTTTCCTTGATGACGTCTTCAAGGGGTAACTTTGGTAGCATCGGCAGATTTACTCCAAAGGGGCAACAATTTCAATTCCGCTATTCCTCGATATGCCAAGGAAGAAAAGCATCTTTTTTGTGAATCACAACAAGAGAATCGTCGAAACCAAGTTGTCTTTTGGTGAAATGCCAATCTCACTCTCAAGACTCAGTGCAAACAATTAAAGTGGGTGAAAAAAACGATGTGAAAACCGGAAACTGTAAGTAGTTACTGGGGGTGCCCCGAAAATGGCAATCACAAAATGGGATTAATAAAGATTTACTTCAAGTGTCCATACCTCATCTTTTTCCAGTGGAAAAAGTGCCTACCAGTTAATCAGCTAGCTTTCCCCTCACTACTTCCTTTGAATGGTCATAGTGAGCTCCTGTCGCACAAACTTGTGAGTGGAATGTAAAATAGACCGTCGGAGAAATCCCAATTTCGACCATTAACTCCCTATGCCGTGATAGAAAATGATGGCAAGTTTCTGGAGATGGCCAACTTCTCCTTTGAAATACGCCTGCTTAAATTACGAGAGAAAACAAAACAACTGGGTCCCTTAAATGCTGCTTAACCTCTAACTGCTTCCTTTCCATTACAGCTACCTCCAGCATTTCATTATCCACCACGCTTTGGTTTCAACTCAGGTAACCCAGTTGCGTCAATGCCTTAATCAAATGCGTAGTTCCAACCGCTTGAGCTGGAGAATTTATTCCACTGCGAACATTTGACGTAATCAGAGCCCCTCAGAGAAAAAGGTAGGAAAACAAAGTGTGGATTGGCTATATGCTGGAGGCATCCAAGGTTGAGGTCAGCTGTTCTTATAGGGTTCTGAAGGACAAATTGTGATAGGTGAAAAGACACGAAAGGAGGGCAAAATTACTCACTTGAAGTTCATGTTCTTAAATTGGAAGTGCACCTCAACGATGCCGGTGGTCTTGACTCGTGTACGAAGGATATCCTGCTCAGAGGGCTGATAGTCCTTTGCGCCTAGACGGTCTAGGTCCTCCAAGAAACTGAAAGCAAAGGAAAACGAAAAAACGTCACCTCGCACCCTGCCCAATCTGTTTCAGGATTACTAGCGCCCACGGCCATCGAGCCTGCGGGCGTGCGCGTGGGTGGAGTCGATGAACGAACAGCACTCGGACATGCCATATAATGAATTTGAGATTTATTCCCTTTTGTCTGGAATCCTTCTGAATAATTCATTGCACCATGCCTAGCAAAAGTTCTGGCCACTTTCTTAGCAATAAATTAAGACAATGCTCCCCATTACCTTGATGATAGGCCTTGATGGATAACTAGATTTGACGATACATGAGGGGCAAGATTTGAGTAGATTCTAGCTTTTTACTTTCAAGGACAGATGCGTTAAATCTGCTGCTGCTGCTACTACCAGCCCCTCCCCACACCGCCCAAGCGTAAGCCTAGGGCCTGCACCATTAGCACGCCTAAAGGCTAAGCCATCACCCACCCACCCCTCACACTCCTCTCCTCCTTCTCCGCCCCCTCATCCAAGTAATCCCTTTTTACATAATTCGGCCTGTAGTATGCTCGTGCCCATGCTTTCGTGCATGTGGAGATGGGCGGAGGAATAAATGAACATTAGGACTCGGACTGCTGCTGGTGCCGCTGCAATTATCACCATCCCTGCCCGGGGTTATGCTTCTGTCCTGCCAAACAGTATTTATCCGTTCCGCAGTCCATATTGGTACATTAAAAACTGCCTCTGTATAAAAATCCAAATGGATGAATGGGTGGATAGAGAAAGAGGTAGCTACATAATGTGGCACCATTTTTCTTCCCGGTTCAGGATAGGCATCTCCCGAAACTACAATCGGCGAATACGATTTAATCCAACTTGATCAGGCCTTGAAGTTGTCAAATCAAATGAGCATACTCATCGAGGTCCTGTCGCCATTGAAGAATGCTATTAAGGACTGAATTTAAAATTGATTGAGAGAGGTTTCATGTGTTCATACAGCCACGTGCAACCCAAAAGTAACACTTTACGACTGACATACTTAAATTTGGCTATTAGCTTTCCCTACCTCCACCCAGCGGACAATTGTTACTGAGACAGTTAAAAATAGCCATGGCTACTATTCTGAGGACCCACTGATGTCTGCTACTCAAAGCGTTATAACTAGAGAGGATTTAAAAGGGCAGTCAGTCAATTTGTAGGAATCTATTTCTGCCACAACACCTTTGTTGCTACTTCGACAACTCCTAGCTCTAACTCTCTTTAATTGTAACGATTTTCCTCCTCTTTCTTCTACTAAGCAAAGGTCAGACTTTTTCAAGGGACGATTATCTACGGCCCACAAAAACGGCCCCATTTCACAAATCACAGCCAAACAATATGTGCAGCTCTCGTGTGATAAACATTGACTCTGTGTGGTTCGTAGAATGGAATTTCGTTGCTTTTTTTCCCAATTTCCAGTAGCAACTGCATCACCAACTTCATTACCTTTTGGTAGAAAAAAACCACCTGAGTTACTTTCTCCTACCCCCTATTCACGCCGCCACAGCTGTGGACTAGCAAATGATGTCCAGCGGTATTCAAAACGTAGTCAAAGCACACAATTTCGTGCCTGGACACGTTGACAACGCGAGGGGTTAATTACAGGTGCTCAAACAATCTCAACCACTGGTCTTTTATGTATAAACATGAGAAATCCACATCCGAGATTTAACAGCTTCAAGCATTTCAAAGAGATCAGTGAATTGACTGGCTTAAGCGTAGCTGCTTGATAATGACATCGAGAGCATTTACCCGAACTCCAAATGGTCTCTCCACCCGACACGATTCGTCAATAAGATCAAGTTTGAATAAAGCAGGCAGTTGAGGTGAACTAGTGGTCGCTGACAATGTCAAATTTGCCGAGCGAATTAGCCACAACCTTTACAAATCTTAGAACGATGAGCAACAAAGGTCATGTTATTATCTCACAATAGCTTTAGAGATTGTTAACAAAGCCTGAATCGGGCGTTGATAAGGCGGGAACTTGTGTACTGGACCGCAACTTTGGTGTCTTCCAACGTAGCCTACACAATCCAAACCTGAGACGTGAAAAACGTTCAGCGGTCGCGAAACCATCGTTGTTGTGTGGGATGCCAACAAATACGTCCACAACACCAAGGACTTGGTGAGACCTTCAATTAGAAATGTCGTAGTCCACATCGATGAAGGTCCCTTAAAAGCGAATTCAGCTATTTTACAACCCCCAGCGAGGCGCTCCTTGGTAAATTTAATCGGAAAACCGGTGTGAGTTAAAATTATCCTTCATGCCGCCTCGTCTAACCTTTTAAAATTTGATTTACTTACACAAGACCTTACAGAGTGTGGAATTTCTTGCACTGCAAATAACCGCCCCCATCTACCGAGATCCTCCGAAGTGACCGACAAAATTAAGCGTTGACATTGCGAAATGCCGTAGTAAAGGCCAAGGAACAATGTATTCTTGTGGTAATTATTTTGTTACTGCTTCATGAACTTACCCCTAATCGTACGAAATCACAACACCTTTTCTCCTTCTTAGCAATGAGTATTGCGTTTCTAAAGCGGTGATTGTTTTCTGCACAAAAAGTCCCACATTCTACGGCACTGACACCAATAAACACAAGAAGCGCAGTCACACAGCACGCAGTTAAGCACACTTGAATGCACGCATGCGTTGAAGAAAGTCGACCATTGCCATGACAAAAAAGGGAAACAAGAACCCAATCTCTAGACTCACAGCAGACAGGGGGAGAAAGTGGAGAGGAACAGTGGATTCGCGCATGTGTGGAAAAAACACCACTTTTATCGCATGTTTGACTGCCCACTTACCCTGCCCACACACTTTAGGCCTTGGACACACTTGCCGGCACACGTGGTATAGTCAATGCAAAAAACACAATCCTTACAGGAATGTGCAAAAATAGGCTGTGATCCTCCGGAAGATACCAATAGTAGTCGTGAATTCTTGATACATCTGAAAACTTTTCCAGAAAAATGCGCAATTTTACAATGGCGCAGAAACTGAAACTTATATGGTTTTTATTCTTTCCATGAAGCTCCCACCGGATTTCGGATATATCTTCCACAGAAAGGCTCCTCAAGGCATTTCGTAATGGGTGAATTATGGGATGCAGCACTGACATTCAAGTGTTGAACAATATCTCACACGGAATTGCGACCAGTAAGAAATGGGTGAAAATAAGAGATGTGTAAGGGAAAGATGCTCACAGATACATCACTGCACCAGGTCCAATGCTTTTGCCGTCGGGTAAATCGTAGCCTTACATGGACTTGTAAAGTCTTCCATGACCCGGAAGTTCGTCCATGGTACCGAAAACACTAGGTTAGCAGTACCAACCCTATTTCCTGACTAGTACGTCGTGCAACGCCCTTAGAGATAATCCGGCGGCGGCAAAGTGGAACTAGCACGACTTTCAAAATGTTGCCTTAAGATTAGCCTGAAAGACGTCACAATGAATTAATCCCATCGGCATCCTGCTGTGGTACAACCTTTATCACACTGTCTTCGTTACTTCCTATCTGCTGGTTTTAAAGCACCAAAATACCTTTGTAATGTCACAAATGGGGTTACTAAGAACGACGCTCAAAACAGAACAAAGTCACGTTCGATGTTTATCGCCCCAATTGTATGCGATAGATTCAGCCCCCGAATAACACCATCCAGATAGGATTAACTCCATTAAAATCTAATTTAAAAAGTGAAGTGGAGCGAGGGATATTGACTTACTACTTGGCCGAGTCGTTGAGTTGATACTCATTGGAGCGCTGAAAGCACTGCTGGACGCCGGGGTCGGCCCAGAGACGTTTCATGGCCTGCAACAGCTCGTCGGAGAAGGGCTCCGTGTCGTGCATTGATTGGATAACCTCGTTCACAACGCGTGCGTCCTCCGTCTAAAGGAGCAAAAGATTAAACTTAATCTCCTCGGTGCTTTAGCACCAAGCATTATCATGTGGTTGGCTCTGTCATCCATGTTTGATGGCGCTCCACCCTTCTACCTCAAAACTATAGAAGAAATATAAAAGCAGCAGAACCTAAATTGAACCAGAGACCAACTGAAGTAGTAAACTACAACAGTGAACAGACGAACTTACTACTTGAACAAAGGAGTCAAGTGGTGCCAGTACTGCTGTTATCCACATAACGACACAGCCTGACTGACAAAGTGTTAAGTACCGGCTTTCTTCAAGGAATATGATATTTCCACCTCTATTTAAGGACCGTAAGTGCATGAAGCTTAGCCCTCAATAAAGGGTTTCCTTATTCTACAAATTACAAAATATGTTCCATTTCCTTCACTAACCATTTGCTGCTATTTTAGTTTTAAGTAACATCACGCAGCTGAGGTAATTGCTTCTATCTAGCACGATGTGCATCACTGAACCCCCACCCTTGCACAGACGGGTAAATCGTCGTCCTTTAGCCTCTCGAAGAAGTTCAGATATTTTGATCCAATCAGAACCAGGGCTCCAGAGCATTCAATCATGAACATACGGAAACAAATAACTGCAACATGACCTACCGTTAAATCTACAAAAAAAAAAACATTAAAAATCGGAAAATCAGAACAATGAAATCCAAAGTCAGCGAATTTGACGAGTCTATTTGCTGGGACATTAAACTTCCAACACCATTTAATACACCTTCAAATGTACATAAGAGTACTCTCATAAAATAAAATTATAAGAAATAAAATGGTCCCAAAATTCGCAATCTCTATATCACCCCACTTGGAATACTTCTGGTCTTTTGATTACTGTGAAAGTGCAGTACTGGTACTTCGGGGACACACCTCGGCCTGTGATCACCTGCCTTCTAATGTATTAATTTAGCAAAAGAACGCCGAAATGTACAAAAAATTCCCGTTATTTGCCAACTCAAGCCCCGCCATTTCAACAATGAAGTTTGGGTAATTCACTAAATCTACACATAAAGTGTTTAGCGAGCACAGAGCATGACTGACGGTGATTTTAACACTGAAAACTATCCAGCTCCGTGGAAGACTTGGCTTGGGATCAGAGTAAATGAATAAAGTCCTAAATGCAGATAAACCCATCTCAAACTATCCTTGAGTTGACAGCCACGAGGTTTAACTGTCGTTACTATTTCAATGGTGTTAACCTACTCGAAAGCATTATAAGCTATTTCCCGTTTCCCGATATTTAGAGTACGGCAAAAACCTCTTTGTTGGACATATTCCTGGCCACGGTAAACTCTCATTAAAAAGTTCACTGACAGCGCCGCACATATATAACGACACGGTTTCCCTGAGCCCTGAGGTCACAAATGTTTGACATGTTCTGTATCACTTTACAACAAATTGACGTCCCAAGCATATTGGTGGGGCTTGAAACATTCAAAAGGATGCAAAATGTTCTTGATTTTAAAAGGGCTGTTACGCTTGTTTTGATTCCTGAATCGGTGTCATAGTAGAACAGTAAAACAGCCGGACTAGGGTGGCTGAATTTCAACTGACGCTTTGGCAGTGGACGTGTCAGTTAAAATAAGCAGTCCTCAGGCCAATTTGCGAGCTAACAGCCGTTACCATTGGGAGAGGTTTAGCACAACCCCGAGAGCCCTTTTTCACTGACCAGCGCCACACAGCCAAGGATGTGCCAGCTGAAAAGGGCATACAAAAAGGCGGGGTGCTGCTTGGCAGATCTGTACGTTAAGAATACCGTAAGAAGCCATCATTCACCGTTGTGCACAATGTCTTTTCCCGATGAAAAACAAACAAAAGGAGAACCAGTAATGTTCGTGTGAAGAAGAAACACCTAGGCATGCTGCTTGAAAGGGAAGTGGCTCCAATGATGAGTGAATTACCTTCAAACTTGGGTCAGAGGGAATGAAGAGGCCCCATTTTCTCGAAAAAAAGAAGAATGGCATCTTTCTACAGTTTGACACAGTCGCATTTTTTATATAACTGCTGTGGACAAGTCAGTAAGACCTCTTTCTATAAACCGCATGGAGTCAGATCAGGCAAGAGCCACACAAGTCGTTTAGCTGGGAGTTGTAAGAGGTTTTTGTAGACGCTAGATAATCGCCCCTGAAAAGTCTGACTTCTGCTTAGAAGGGGAGGGGAGTTGTTACAATTGCATAGTGATAGAGCCGAGCGTTGTCGAAGCAGCAACAAAAGCGTTGTGGTAGAAATTCCTGCAAAGTGGGTACATACAGTAGGTAAACTACGCCACCCACTGGTACTACACCTGAAAAGGCAACCCAATTCATTCGTTCAGTTGTTCCATAACAATAACAGATTAATGTCTCTACATCTCCTCTTTAGGAACTAATTAAATTCTTTGTACAGCCCCAACTCATTCAGATCCGAGAGCCGATGACACCAGACACATACGTTGGCAACCCCATCAACAAAAGTCCTTAACGCTATTTCCTAGAGGGTCCAAATCAAGGGGGCTGGAAACAGTTTCCAACATCCCACAATAATAAAATACGTTGACTATCCACTTCCACTTTATGGAAAAAGTAAGAACAAATCCGAAAAGAGGCATGAGGATTTGGTAACTGACTTCAACTGGCAAATATGAAATGCTTCAATGATTCGAAGATTTCCAAGGAAAAAACTTGAGATTTATTCGAATTTTGCAGCTTACGATTCCAAAAACCGCAAAGGATTATGAGAAATCGGCCAATCCTTCACGTCCGGTGGTATCAGAGACCATGAGCTTCCACCAGCTAAATATGACACATTTGATCAACTCCCAACTATTCTAATGCAATTAAACCACATGTTGCACTTCAGTGAAACGCAAAATTTGTAAGCACTACACCGGACGCCATGTAGGGTAGCTACGTCCCCACCCATCCGTCGACTTTTGGGTTGTGTGCTGCAACGTAGCTTCCTGCGAGGAAATAAGAGCTAGTAAACGAATGAGTTCTGGGTTTACTGAGGTGGGAGCATAATCCCGGCCGATGGATGGTAGGGATAAGAGCAATACTGTCAAACCCCCATCCCTATTCATTCTTTAATCCATCAACCTTGGCGTACACGAGCACAGGTACCGCACAAATCAAATGAGTCCGCTTATAATGATGATGACGAGGAGGGAGGGGAGAAGGGCGGTGGTGAGTGGGGAGTTGGTGCTGTAAAAGCTAATGGTGGAGGCCCGAAGATGATTGTTAGGCAGCACTAGAAGGAGCCGATGGCAGCGACATTGCAGTAAGAAGTGAATCAAAACGGACTGACAACAACATCGCAACTGCCGCTCCATTACCCCAAGGGTAGCGGACAATAACGTCTTTACTTTCACTACTACTAATAAGAATCTACCACGCTCAGAAAAAATTGACTTGCACTAGCTACCCAAAAGACGCAGAAGGTTGTGGAAACCAAATAACCTTAGTTTAGCGGTCACACCATGAAAGCAAAACTTACACATTGCCTAGAATTACCGTAGGGAATGCCCAGAGTGTTCATGGCACGCAGAATGGCGGCAATTGATTGGATAGTGTTGCTGTACACCACAGGTTTAAACTGCTTGTTGTCCTCCGGTGTGAAGCCACCCTCATGAATAATTCTAAAGCAGATGAAAAGAGAAAGAATAAGAACCCAAATGGAAAATAAATAAAAAACGTCAGTTATAGCTCACCTCATTTGTTTGACGATCGTGCTTTTCCCCGACTCACCCGCACCTAAAAGGCAGACCGATTATCAACTTAAGAGGGTTGTATTACAACGTCATGCCATGGATTTGGTATTTTAAAATGCTATTTTTAGCTCGTTTCTCTTTAAATAGTAATTTTAAATGCCAAGGACACATCCTCGTTAAACTATTTGCAGAACACAAGAACAGGCACCGGGAGGATTGTGGGCGCCAACTCTGGGGGGGAAGGCAATAACCAAATGCATTTACTGAGGACAGCAGAAATAGTGAGGGAACCACAGAAGGCACAAAAAGGGCACAAAATTCATGAAGAGGCGAGTAGAAGGGTAGGATAGAGCATAGAGTGACGGAATTGTAAAGACCCTTCCACCCTACAAAGCGGGGGCTGCTACATTACGTTGAGTGTTAAGTCTCCTCGTAGTCGCGCATACCTGATGGTTAAGCTTAGGCATTAAAGAATTAAGTGAAACCGGCGGACAGAGCCCAGGTCGTGCCGTGACTACCAACACTGTTACTTCAAACGTTTTGGTGAAGCTTTGATTAATGACTAAGGGGCACTTGCACATTAAAGAGCAAAACATCCGGAAAAAAAACAAACTCCATTGTAAGACAAACTGATCACTTTGATCTAACGTCAAGAAAGAAAACGCCTCGACCGCGGCAATAAGTTTAAGTAAACTATCATTTTTACCAGAAGCAGGTGTTTTTGGCGGGAAATTATCAGAAGTAATGCATGAAATGACAAAAAGGTGGGTTAGATATCCACCTAACCCTGGATACACTACAGCCACTAGGAAATATGGACGAGGGGTAAAATTGGTGCACTATTAATGAGAATATTTGAAAAAAAAAACAAAATCCGATTGATAACTAGAATCATTCACATAATTTTAAGCAATCACCCAAAAAGTAGGCTAGTTTGTGCAAAAAGTGGTAATTTGGGAGCACAGAACGCACCCAAGAGGAGCAATTTAACATCCTTAGCAGCTTGTATCCCATCCTCCTTGAGCTTCTTATCGATATTCCGGCTCTGTTCTAGAGCCTCACGGTCTTCCTTCGACAAAAGGCAACCCATTTAGGCGGTTAGAAAAGGTAATTGAAAAGCCTGGCGCACACGAAATGGTCGGCAAACAGGCAAGCTGGAGAGGAGGAAGAGGGAGGGCTGAGCTATGGGTGTATGCGAACGCCAGCCAAACCGGCGTGTCCCATAAGGCCAGGCCATCAGGTCGCCGCGTGATTGGTTGTCCTTGGGACTTGTCGCCACACTCATTGGTCAACACCTACGCATGGGATACAGCAGTGAGTGGTACGGACAGGCACGTCTTGACGCACACACCCAACGGCTTCCGAATTCTCATTGGTGAAAGACGTTTGCGCGGGAAAAATCATTTTGAAGTAGGCAACCAATTGAAGAGGAGAGCACTCTGTGGAGGCTGAAGGGGTGAGTTGGGAGAATCGCAGTTTGGCCTGTGCCCGGGTAGACGTCACCGTGGCGATGGCTTCTGTCCTTGGTTGTTCGTAGAGGTATTTTTTAATTTCATTGAACTTGGATTAGAAGTGTTCAGGATGTCATTCATCTTCCAAATGAGGAAATGATGGGAGCATGTGCTTCTGGTTCCTTTGTGACTCAGCAAAATGCACCTAATTTGGCCTTGAGGTGGTATACAGTTGAAATTGTAGATATTGCAGCTGACTTTAGAATAACAACCAGAATAGCTTAACCTAGGATGGTTCGGAGGAGCTCTCAGACTCCTGACTGGTGCACAGTTAGTCGTTTTAGTGCGACGTTACGGAGGAAATTTTCATCGCTCAGGAGTGATCTTGAATTGGGGATGTGTTTATTCTAGTAGCAATGTCCACGCAGCATTCTTAGCCAGGCCTGAGCAGCAATGCCCGACCCATTCCCGCCCAGGGGCGGAGATGCCGCACTAGCGTCAATCGATGGCGGTGCGTTTGACTCGCGCGCGCGAGCGCGTGTCACCTACGGGCGAATGAGAGGGCTGTCAAGTGTTGATGGACGCGTGCATGGCGTGGCCAGCGTGTGTGGGACTGAGAATGGGGCATGACTGCAAGATTGTAGCTGCTGGGATATTGGGTCATAAATGGACCCAGGTGACGGCTGTATAATGCGCCTTCGCCATTAGCATGGCCATTTAGCTTGGCATGTTGCTGCAGCGATTTGCCTTTGAATAGCCATATTCCTAGAGGTGGTTTAGAAGGGAGGCAGGAGGCGATAAATGGTAAGTTAGCTTATGCATAATTGACACTCTATTAAAGAGAACAGGGTTTTATGGCCATGGGAGAAGTGAAGTTAAGGGTATTCTGAAGGATCGTACGGTTACCGGGAGGATACATTAGGGGAATTGCAAGACCCTGCCTTTTAATTAGACGCATTTCAGAGAAAATTAAATTAGATTGTAATGCAGCAAGCATACAAGGAGAAATTTGTCTACAGATCAAGGGAGAAGACTTCGAGCAACCTCATGGTGGTTCCATCCCTTTCTGTGGAGTTACTGTCCCACCCGTTTCCTGTGTAATAACTCTCTCAACCTACTAAAATATAGGGAGTCAGCGTATCTTAGGGCTCCTCCAATTGTTGGCCGTTCGTCGCATTTGGTCTTAATCATGCCACGTACAATCCTGGCCTATGACCTTGCTGTTCTACCGTGATGTTACAGGGGGTAGCCAAAGTGTCCTTTTGGCAGTGGCTCGGTTTGACACGCGCGATATCATTCAGCCTTCCATAAAGCGGTCAGTTACGCTACGGATAAATGGACTACTTATCAAGCCCTGAATTATGGTGTTATACATTGGATGTTTATTTATCCCTCGGTTTTGGTAACGCGACACTTAAGGGCTCCACCAGTTGGTCTGTCTCTCCGACCCTGCCAGGGGCCTCAATCTCTTCTGTATGGCGACAGTACACATTCTGCCCGAGTACTGTGTACTCCTTCATCCTTAGGGAAGTCTCAGGATGATATAATAGTACATTAGTACATTGCTTTAGTAATTTGAATTAGTTAGCGACAAAACGAAAACGATATGTGAAGAGCTGCGCTTAGTATGGAATTCTGAGACAGCGGGGAGTTTAGGAAAGAAAATTAAATGAGGAGGCTTATTTCTTGTAACCAATCAGTAATGATTTGAGTTCTTTGATTATTTCCATTTTATTCTAATAGACAAAATAGCTTACAAAATTAGAAGATTTCTAGCCTCTACATAATAAGAGAAGCCGCAACTAATCCAGGTAGAAGGTTAAATGGCATCAAAGGATCAGAAGGGTGAATAGAGGGGTTGGTTGAGACCATCACGTGAAAAACTAGCTACAGCATCTTCCCATCTGGAAATTGCACCCGACCAAACACTTAGTAGCTCACAAATCATATTCGTGGGGCAAAAAAACAACCGGAAAATCCTTTATAAAAAGAAAGGGGTTGTAAGTAGATCTACTCCTAGGAATCTAGAACTTGGAAGACTGAACGCGTATTTCCGCCCTAGCTTTTCCATCAAAGCAACCGTTGACATTAAGAAGGCCAGTTCACGTAGAATCCGTTAAGGTGGATGTGCATACAGGTCCGAGGTCACTGCGTAAATAGATAGAAGGGCTGAGAGGCCAACAGCAGAAGCCAAAGGCACCAGAGTGCAGAAGGGACCAAGAGATAAGAAGAAAGTTAACGCAGTAACATGTACAACTCAGGGAGATGTTATGTTAATTCATGACCTCCGTCATGGTCAGGGCACTGCCCGTATGGCTACGCGCGATAATTCTCCTGATACGGTCATCACAGGTCTTCAAGTGGAGCAAATTCATCTGCAAGATAGGACTGAAGGCAAAATGGACTTGTGTTGCGGTGAGGAGGTTCCTTACTTCAATGAGTGAGGCGCACATCCTGGATTCTGCCAGTCGAAGGAACTCACTTGGCGAGTAGTGTCAAAAGCTGGACACCGTTTGATGGTAGGCAGAATCGGGTAAACAGGGAAGATTGTTTAATGGGATGCATCTAAGAACTACGTTCGGCTCCTTAAGTTTCTCTCCACTCCTCGCGGCGTGGATAGGTATCAGGTCTTTAATTCTCGCTTTCTTTACATTCGATATAAGAAATGTGCTTTGTGCAAATGCCCTCTATTCGTTCAACACTTCGGGTTGAAGATCCGGTATTCCACAACGGAAGCCTTGGCATCATACCCAACCATCGAATTGGTTCGCTAACATTTGCCACCATTTGATTAAGTCTTCTTTACAGAGCAGTAAGACACGAGTCTGGGGGCAGGTTCGTAATAAAATAGCAAAAAGACAGGGAAATTAATCACAAGAGCTTAAGAAAACCCTACAAAGTGGTTCATACTCCTAGAAGGGACAAGGTTCTGCCAACTGAAATAAGCGTCAAAATTTGCACTTATTCACTTCTTGCCAACAAAACTAATTAGAAGCATGCAAAAACGTCGAAGTCCTCGGAGATGGGCAGAAAGGTCACACAGCTCTCCCAAACACCCTAAAAAAGGCACTTCATTGAAAGTACATTTTGGCGCAAAATCCCACCAGGGATTTTCACCTCAGAAAAAGATGCATTGCTTTATGGTCAGCGTGGTCGCGGAGCGGATAAAAAACCTGGAGGTGCGTTGAACTTTTTCTTTGGTGGCACAAAGTTACTGCAATTTGAAGTGCAAATTAAGGAGGAACTGAATGGCGCCTATTTCAAGTACAACAACGTCGTATCATCTTCTGACAATTTGACCACTTTCTTTAACTCTGGTCAACCGATTGGTCACTTGAGCATTTCATTATATAAAGAATTCTTTACGCTAAAGTCGCTCAGTATCTTGCAGGGAGGTTCACCACCAATTCACAATAACCGCGGATAAACTTAAGCATACATTATAAAAGGTTTTGGAAAAATTCTGGGATATTTTGATCTCTTCAGCCTTAATTTCTCTAGTCAGTACGGCAATGCGTTCTTGCTACCATTTACAATGCGTGTTTAAACTTGTGGCTGTTTTCAAACTATCCTGACAATCATGATTAAGATGTGGAAAAGCTGAACATGGCATCGGTCGTTGAATCACTGCAGCGCATTTGGATTGAAACACTGAAAAGTGACGCGTGGGAGTGTGACTATTGAAAACACGTAATAAGTTGTTTGTTTGTTTTACTTGCGGTTTTGGTATAAGGGGCCACCTGGGTGCTCCACCACTGCACCTTGCCAAGCGGTTTGGCCTCCAAGCCTCGCCGGTTGCCCCAAGCCCCATTTGTGCGTCGACAATACATATTCTGCTCGAGTGTGATGGCAACATTCGTCTTCAGGGAAGTCCCGGGGGCTACATTGTTGGCAATGGAAAGCGAACTCAATCATACAGCACAACTATCCTGATTTCTACTGCTAGGTGATAAACATTAGGGGGGCGAAAGAGATGCAAATACTGCGGACGGGAGAATCAGTGACGACCCCTAACAGAAAGGCTGATAATGACGTCTACCTTCGTTAACTACTCCATTCTCATAGCCTGTAGGAAAGCCTTTAGCAACCACAGCGACACTAGCAATGGCCATGAACCGTTTGGAATAGTTCGTTAAGGAGCTGTCCACCGTTGCCGCATTCAGATATCAATAATGTGAACACGTGGCACCTCCTCCACTTCTCCACCAGCTTGATGGAACACATAGATATGGATGGGCAGCAGTGAAGCGAGACAAGTGGCGAGGAGGAATAGACGCCAAACCCTATCCCCACGAACGATCCGAAGCACTGTCCCTCTGCCTTTGGGTCTGTGTTCGAACGTCTAGCGATAGAAATGCGTGATAGCAAGCATATACCCCGTTCCCCGAAATCCATTTAATTGCCAAGAGCGATCATTGACGTGGCGGTAAAGTACCGCCTCAATTGTAAGGAAATTCGATGACTGGCACCGTTGGATCTCGGGTGTTTCCTCAGAGCACCGATTGCGTTGTGATGGCTGGCACGGGCAGTTGGCCAAGGGGAGCTCCAAGGACGACACTTAACAGAGGAAAGGGCCTACGTAACACAACGATTGTTTGTTAAATTCTAGGTTTTGGTAAAGGAGTCACTTGGAATCCCCACCATTGTACTTTCACCGGGCGGGCTGGCCTATGGGCCACGCCAGTAGTCCAAAGCCCTATTGTGTGTCGGAAATACATATTCAATTTCTGTATTGTCTTCTTTCGTCTTCAGAGAAGCCCTAGTCGTTTGAGGAGCTCCATGTCCTTCAACAAAATTTAACCTTTAATCGGGCTACTTGCAATCACGTGGGGCAAATTCATGCGGTAAAAATTCTGAATCGTCAAAAATAGAATAGTCACGATTTTTTCAGCCACCCGCTGTCACAAAATACGTCATCAGGTATATTCAGTCAAAAAATGCCCTAGGGGAAATGTCAAAATGCTGTGAAAGATCACGTGGTCGGCCTGCTTATTTATTCACTTTTCAACCGACCTAACTCATTAAAACACCACATTGTAGTATAATTGGCGATTAATTAATACTACAATACCAAAACCGCTTTACTGCATCGTAATAAATTTATCCAGAGAATTTTCCTTTTCCTTTGATAATCAGTAGAGAGTCCACGCTGTTTCGAGTCCCGCCAATGGAATGGATGCTTCGTAGGCAAGACATACCTGCTTCATGTCTCCACACAATAGGTTGTTCTCCGTTTTACATGGTGAATTTGGTAGTTGAGTCGTTGAAAACCATACCAAAAATATTTCACCAAAAGCAAGAGATTACGAGTCACTTTTTGAAGGATGGCAGTCAGTCAGGTTTTAACTAGATCTTGAGTGCTTCACTTAAGTGACAAAAGACTGCCTCCACGAGCACTAGTTGACACATTTGCGTTAGTTACTTAAGGAAAGTTGAGAAAATGGATCTAACGTTGGGAATCCCTAAACGTAGGTAAAAAATACACACCATCGGGAAGAAGAAGCTCAGTTTAAGCCACTTTCCCAAAAGTATGAAAAAGTTGAAGGTAGTGGACTACACAAAGAGTCGAAGGATGCCACAAAATCCTCATGCTCTACTCGAGGTGCTTTGCGGATGATTTGATCCCAAGAAGGACTGGAGTCACTACACACAAACAAAAGGTCTATTTCCCTTATCGGGAAGAAGGAAAAGATGCCAGCGCATACGCTTTACAGTGATATATTTACCACCAGTAGAAGTATCACCAACTTCCTCACTTCAAGATCACCATCGACAGCGACGTCGATTCTCTTGTAAATTAAAAGAAGACGCTGGAGAAGAAGAACTCAAAGAAGGAAGAGAAGAGAAAGCGGGTGGGAAGTAGAGGATATAGAGTTGGAAGGATATGATACGCACACGTAGATTTCGCGGAGTGCAAGCACACATGGGTAAGTGGGTGGACAGAGGAAGGGAGCAAGGAAAGGGCATTTCACAGAACGGAGGAATAGAAGATCAAGAAAAAAGAAAGTTAAATTAGCATGGGCAACACCACAAAGCCATTATCAAGAGCTGCGCAGCGTTGAGGAGGGGAGAAATTTGAGGTCTTGGGGGCAGGATGGGATAGCGCCAGGGAAGTGAACGTGGCCTACTTCGTCACCCTCCTCCGGTAGTTAGTAGAGACCACAGCCCCTCAAGTTGTTGGCGATGATCACGTCGGTGACGGCGTCAAAGACGAACTGAATATTGTTGGTATCGGTGGCGCAGGTCTGGTGACAGTAGATCTCTTTGTTCTGCGACCGATTCTTAGCCTCAAAGGAGGCCTGGATGTAGATTGCCGCCTCCTCGTAGGTCTGCTTGCCTACGATCACAAAACACAGCACGCTTAGTCGCACGACTGGGCTAGAAGCATTTCCACTAAATACAACTACTTTTTATGCAACAAAACCTCTAGAACTCTAGAAGGAGGGAGAAGAAAGACCTCGACCGGTTCACCTATATCCAATTGCATTAGAGGTCGGGTATTCACGGTAGCTGACTAAGTGTGCTGACAAGACCGAGAAGTTTCCAGAACAATGCCTGCCCTTTCAAGAGACCAACCACTGCGATTTGGAGTCATAGAGACAATGAATTAGGCCCATGTTGCAATATTTGTAATAAAACGGCTAAACATGGATGCACGCATGAGAATTGGCTCAACGCCCACGCGTAGTTAGATTGGAGGGAGATGTTTGGTGGGCCCGCTCAACACTCATTCATGAGGCGCCGTCAAAAAAAAAGTGTGGGTGGAAATTCCTGCTCAAATGGACAATTGAAGAGCACGGCCCACACAGGTGATTTGGCGATTATGTAATGCAAAACTCTTTCAAAGTAGACTATGTTTCACTTGTAGAAACGAAGGAAAGCCAAGTTGAATATTAAAATCCATTAACAACTGTCCACCGCATCAACTGACAGCTTATCATTTTTATTCGTTATCTTGAAGGTGATAAAACTGAATCGACGGAAAACCGGACGTGTGTACTGATTACTTCATGCAGAGAGCCTTGAACTTTAAATAAATGATTTTTAAAAACCAAACATTCCGGAAGTAGTAATTTAATCCATTTTTAAGGTACAACAGAACTACGAATTCACTGCGTATCACGAAGCAAAAAAGAAGACTTGGCCAACAGCTACTTCTCTTTACAAAAACTGCTTAACACGCGCGCTGTCAAAACCTCAGGGGACAAATGACAGTCACAATCCAGACGTTTTATAGCCCTAATAATAATAACAACACTTGCATTTACGAACTGATCACTTCAATCACTTCACAGTAGACCAAAATCCAAATTTATTTTATCGCTTTAGACTCAACAAATCCGTTCGCTATTCACGATTCAGTGCAATCAGCTACCACAAACTAGCAGAGTACACGTCAAGGATTTCGTGACAGAATTATATGAGAAAGTCGGGGCGTCACGTATGTGTGACATT
>NW_020170449.1:237763-244468 GCF_000524195.1 Echinococcus granulosus | reverse complement strand
GTACCAAAAAATTAAGCCATGATACTTTTTCCTCCGAGCTTACTGTAGCCCAACAACGGCGTGAACTTACTTGAAATTCATGTTTTTAAATTGGAAGTGAACTTCAACGATACCGGTGGTTTTAACTCGCGTTCGCAGGATGTCCTGTTCTGTGGGTCGGTAGTCCTTTGCTCCCAACCGATCCAAATCGTCGAGGAAGCTGAATAACAAAAGGTCAGGAAGGTCGTTTATTGAGAAAACCGGTGTCACCCGTAGACTGAACGCAACCATCGGGAGGGAAAGAGGAGGACTTACTACTTTGCGGAGTCATTGAGTTGATACTCATTTGACCGCACAAAGCACTGCTGGACACCGGGGTCCGCCCAAAGTCGTTTCATAGCTTCTAGGAGTTCTTCGGAAAAGGGTTCTGTGTCTTGCATCGCCTGAATCACGTCGCTCACAACTCGTGCATCCTCGGGCTATTTTAGTGCATTAAAAAGTGGTCAAAATCCAACTTTATCACCCCTACAACCCGATCACAGGAAGGAGGCAAATGCTTACACACTGGACAGGATCACCGAATGGAATGCCGAGGGTATTCATCGCCCGCAGGATAGCCGCCATGGACTGAATGGTGTTGCTGTAGACAACGGGTTTGTGCTGCTTATTGTCTTCTTGAGTGAAACCACCCTCATGAATGATCCTTTAAGAAAAGGGGAAAACAGCGTCACCACCACGGGGCACACCAACACATCTACTGTTTTATCACAGTGGTAACATCCAGTACATAGTTCTGGCGCAAGCTCAGGCATCTAGAAAGGTGTTGCAAACCTCAGTCAGGAAGACAAATATTTAGTGCTTACGAAGGCGTGTAACCCATAAAGGTGCCTTATTCAATGCAATTTTTACAGCTTCCAAAAAGGGTAATTCGAGGTCGTTTTGAAAGGGAAAAGGAATCAAGCTTAATCTTCACGCCTTGGTTACAATTTATCAGCAGTTGTAGCAATGACGTTACGACAGCTACGCAACAATTAAATGTGAATTTGGAGACAAATGGAAACCTTTTAACGTCTCAGTAAATCACTTCTGGGGAAAACAGGTGCAAATAATGCGGAACTGATTGTACTTCGCCCACATACGTACTCCGATCATGCATGAATGCCATTAACCAATCACAAATGAGTCACGGTTCTGTGGAGAGGTCAAATCCATTTCCAGTCCGCCATTAAAGTAACAATGGAATTTCCTTTAAAATGTGGCATTGAAAGGCTTTTCCCTTTCATTTGTGCACGCTCTTAGGGTGGAGGCGCGGTGAAGCGCAGCAGTAACCAGCAAATCATCGAGAAGGGGCGAATTGGAGGAGGGATTGTAAAATGATGCTATCGCAAATCATCCATCCCACCCACTCACTAAATCCCATTCCACCCGCGGATGCATTAAATGCAGTGTGTCCCGGCAATTAATCGCCGCTGTCGCTAGTTCTAGGCCCTAGCGTTTACACTTTTGCCAGCCCCGCATCCCTTCACAACAAATGCGCGTACAAAACGTGAATCCAAGGCTGTGCAAACAAAGGGAGGGAAGGAGAAAAGCAGGAGGCACTCACTTCATCTGTTTCACAATTGTGCTCTTGCCCGACTCGCCGGCACCTTGAATAAAAAAGATCAAGTTAAGTCCTTTATCAGAAGGTGGAAAAGGCCTTAAATATTTATATGTTAAGAAAATTTTACCTTATCGGTGAAAAAGCATAAACCAAAATGTGACAAGAAGTAGACCTCCTCTTTTGGGTAGATGTAAGTATGTCGGTTGACCCCTAATTACTGTAGGTGAAAATTTTGGACATCCATTCCGACTTCGAATAACGTGTGATGAGTTCGCACTAAACAGCTTTTTCCCAACACCTTTTGTCCAGTCATGAAAAAACACCATTTTTTTCCAATTTGGGCGAGATGGATTGTGGAATCCAAGCATTGTTTCCCGAGAGACCTTTAAATTATGGGTGGGTTTTGTGTGATAATCCAAGTCGGGAACGCGTTTTCGGGTCATAATTATAATGTGGGTAGACAACTGTAGGCTCTCTCCTGCTAGCCGCTGTCGAGGCAATCTGCGTCACACACATCCACACGTAATCCCACCACACACATAAAAATTAGAACAAGGTCATTTTGTCTGTTCTTGTCCCCTGGAGGAGGCCTAGGAGGAATTTGAAATAACACAGATCGTAGGACGCGGACGCTTGTCCATTTCGGGGTGGCCGAAACAGCCAGTTGGACAAGTAAACTGCGCTTCATGTCATGGCGCTCGAAAGGCAAATTAGGAAACAAACTAAAGATAAAGTAGGCGACCCGAAAAATCGATTTTAACGCATTTGCTGCGTACCACCCGATCTTATCACCTCATCCCGCCGACCATGTCACACATATGTGACACATCTGTTTATAAAATGTATTGGATTGAAAACAGAAAAACGGGGATAAAAGGTCTGGACTGTGGTGGTCGACTTTCCCCTGGCTTTTCGTAATGTACTCATTAAACGTCTAAAAAAATAAACAACCACAAGGAGAAGGATTGAGGTTTGGTGTTTCTGACTTGTTAGTAGTAAATCCGATCCATTGTTGAAGACGAGTTTTCAAAAAAAGGATTTGGCAATGTAAAAAAATTCCATCTGACAAAACCAAATGGACGAGGACTACCAAAATTATCGTCTGAATTGAGGAGCAGTTAGAGCACTGAAGTAATCGCAGAACTACACGACTAAAATTTGCTCAAACCGGTTGGCTCCAATGGATTAAACGCTAACGACATCGTGGAAGTAAATGGGGCTAGTTTCGGATAAAGAAACTAGGTTTTAAAAGTGGTGAAAGGACCCACCGAGAAGGAGAAGTTTAACATCCTTGGCGGCTTGCATGCCATCCTCCTTCAGTTTTTTGTCGATATTACGGCTCTGCTCGAGGGCATCACGCTCCTCCTTTGATAGTGTACATCCCATGATGAGGCGAAGGCAAGAGAGAGAGAGAGAGAGCTTCGAAAAGGCCACGACGACTGATGACAGTGGTGAGTGATGGGAGGGGGCGTCGTTTAAATCCGAAACGCTGTGGTTTGGTTAGTTTCACTCCACTCAATTTCACTGCACTTTTTCACTAACTCGCCCTCACTCGTATTACCTTACACACAATCGTTCGCTAGCCTCTATCTTGCCTGGCTGGGAAAAGCAGAAAACTCCCCACCGCCTGACTGGCTGCTTGACTGGCTCTCTCTCGTCTACGCTCCCTCTCTCTCGCTCTATCCCACAATGATACGCACGCACGCACACTCACGCACCACGCAACCTCGAGCCGTCCACTGGGGCGCAGGTGCATGTGTGCACCTCCTCCTCCACTTGTGATTGGCTGTTCCATTGGTGTTCAATACGTAATGCTGCAACGCGATTGGCCGACTGGGAAGAAGGGCAGGCAAGTGTGAAATTCACTGGCACATACACACGCACGCATGTGTGTTGTCAATGGTACGAGCAAGTTTGGGCTCGGGCGGCGCACACAATTCGGCGGCATGCCAGGGGTTGAGGCTCGTCCGACTCAGCTTGGGGGGGAGCCTGTCAAGGGGGGGTTGCCCCCTGGATGTCTGCGCTTTCTCGATGAAGGAATCAATCCTTGTTGATTGGGTGCAGGTACAGAGGGGTTAAAAATTTTCCCAATCATAAAAAGGGGTGCTAAATGGGATGGAATTTTGAACATTTGTCAAATTCTTTATTGAATGTAAAGTTTGCTCCGACATTATGAAGGCAAAAAGCTAATGCTTTAACAAGAATTGTGATAATTACCACCCAGCATGATGTAGAATGTCGCATAGCAGCGAATTTGCTAAGGGCTACTCAGTATTATCCCATAAATAGAACAGGAGTGGCGACTCCCCTTCCATTTGGTGATAAACAAACTGACATTCCACTGGTAAAGTGAAGTTGTCATAAAACGGGAACCAGTAATTTGACGCCAGGTCTATCTCATTTGGCCTTGACCACAACTAAATTCTGAAAATACTGCAGATTAAGGGAACTACGTGGGTTTGCCTTCGTTCTACTTTAATGTGTTAGTAGTAATAGTGGCGGATGTAGGACGCTGTGCTGGAATCAAGTTAAAATTGAGAGGAGAATTTCAAAACAAGTACTGATTTTGGCGCAAATGAGTCAGAAAAAATAAAGGGGTATTAGAATCAGCGCTACTATGCAGTTTCTTAACTTTAGTCATGTGATATTATTTACCCGAGTGGCCTTGAACGGAAGGCTTCCAAACCGATTTCGAATTATTACATTTATTCTATCACAATCATTGCGTAATTCATCTAAAAGCGGAAGAACCAAATTCGTAAACAGGTAAAAATCACAATATTTTGCAAATCATGCATTGCTCTCACACAATCAATCGTGTGCAAGACTGACAATTCTCCCTGCTACCGTCGACATCGC
Organism: Echinococcus granulosus; assembly: GCF_000524195.1. NCBI lineage: Eukaryota > Metazoa > Platyhelminthes > Cestoda > Cyclophyllidea > Taeniidae > Echinococcus > Echinococcus granulosus. The sequence continues at coordinate 240,030 of NW_020170449.1, read as the reverse complement.
CATCTTCGCCAACTTATCAATCCATCCATCAATCCACCAAATAACAACAGTCTGTTCCCTAATATTTCAAAGCTGTTCAGTATGTTATGTTTAGCACAAATCACTCTCCCGGATCAGAAGGTTCAAAGTTGAAGGTAAGTGCGTAAGCAATGAAGTTCCAAGGTATGCTAAAGCTTAGTAGATTCTCTTTAACTTGTCAAGACCTACTTCTGCCAAACAGAATTTTAATAAGAGTGAAATAAAACCACTAAAAGAAGGTGTAGAGACTTTGGGTGCCTGAATCATTTATGAGCCAGTTTACAAAAAAATCATTTAGTTGCAGTTGTTGTCATTTAACTGCATCACTTTGCAACATAAAATACTATTTAGCTAAATATTTTACTTTTACTCTATTTTAACATTCCTTACAACGAATAAAATCACACGTAATTTTATGATGACCTTTGCGTTTGCATTAGCCAAAATACTAGGTCTCAAGCCCAGACGATAAAGCCGCGTGGTTCGGAAAGGCCAATCGCCAATTTAAGGTAGTGACTTTTTGGACAAGGATGCCGAGTTCTCCTCCGAAAAATGCAGGGGATGATCGAGTTGTTAAAAGTGAGTGACTTTTAAAGACATGTTTTAGGCAGAAAATGTCTTCTATCTTTCTTTTCTTTGTTTCCATTGTGTGTGCCGAATAATAACATAAAATCTTTGAAAATTGGTTGAATCAACCTAGAGCAATGCCTTTTTGCGTTACAAACAAAGTCATAACTAACAACTTGTTTTTGGTTAGGTATTTGCTTCCTAAAGACACAATAACTGTTTGCTGGTTGGGTGAAATATATGCACAATAATTTTCCCTTCATACCGTCAAACGATTAAGTTGTTCTTATCTAGCCAGGTATTTTAAACGTTTTTTATCACTTTGCTTTGTTTCTGCATAAATTAGGTCATATTTTGCTGAGTTTTCCAAGGCACAATTGCATTTATTTGTTAAATTTCTATATACCTACATAATATACAAATAAATAAAGTTGTACAGTAACTAAGATGTTTGCTTTACCTAATTTTGTGCGTAATTAAAAGCAGGTTTTTTTAGTCTTACTGATTTGCTTTGGTGGATTTTAAAGACTGTGTAAAACCTATTCGCCATGAGACAAGGACAAAATATTAATTCGTGAATTTTAAGCAATGTTGGATAAGTGGAGATAACACTTTTTAGAGAAACTTTATGCCTTTTGCGTTTGAACATGTCCAATGCCTATGGATTGTCTTGCTTTAAAACCCATATTTAATTTTTAATACTTGGTGAAATGAAGGATTGATTATTATGTAATTAATGGAAATGCGGGCATAGTTCCTGCATTGCGTTTTATAATGGCATTGAGGTATGATGCAACTTGCGCTCGTTTTATTGATAAAAACAACACCTTAACTACTATTTTAGTAGATTTTTGATTGTATTCAATAAATCAGTAGTGACAAACGTGTGCTGCAGTTTAACATGTGTTGAACATGAAAATATTTGATGGTTATGGGTAATAAAATGGATTTCATTACAGCTTTTTTGCGCATTACAGGAACCATGTTTGATTGACGCGCTTTTTTATTAACTTCCGATAATGTGCAATTAAGCAAATGTGCCATGTTCCTGGTTTCTGCAATGATATTTAGGATTATTTACCCCCACTGCCTCAGTTTCATTTCTCAAAGACTCTCACGGGTGATCAAGAATTGGCATCGGCTTGAGAGGCGTCTTTTTATTCCTTAAGCATCCGGTGTTTTTATGTATCGTGACGTTAACTCCCGGATTTTTGGGTAATGCGATGGATGCGGTACACCTCCGTTTCCTGCTTTGAACACTCACAATCCCCCACGCTGTTCACCTAAATTAGAAAATCCTGGATTGCTAAGATGTATTGTTAAGTGGAGCTGCAACTTGCTATCCTCTCTTCTACAAATCAGTCAGGACTAGGCCCGAGGCGTGTCGTTGCTTCGATCAAACGGTGGGTAGGTGAATTTTTTAATTGCTAAAGGGCCAAGGCATTAACCTACCGTTTCCGCAAGTAAGCAGACGGGCGAGTGGGTAAGCGGACAGGCAGGTATATGGTTGGGATGAAGCTTTACGGGCAGTTGCTTGTCGGAAGTGCGGACAAATTGTGCCTGCGTGCGCCCAGGCATCCACGCACACACCCCTGCACGCACGTGCACACACACAGGTCAAAGAGCGTCAAAGTCACACTCACATACACATATTTACGGCCTCCTACCAGTCAGGTGAATGC
>NW_020170449.1:225963-237663 GCF_000524195.1 Echinococcus granulosus | reverse complement strand
CTTGCTCACCCACTTATCCACTCGTTTCATTTTTCACCAGCTGTTCGTAAAGGGAGAGAATGAGTGAGAGTGAGGAGAGGCCTAGGAAGAGACGATTAAATTTCTTCTACTCTTCCTCTTAAGCACTCTAATTGGTACCGGTGGGGAGCTGATTTTGAGGACAGTTTTAACCTAGCATTATGAAGTCTTGCAACTCGGTAGGATGTAACCCCCTTTCCAGGTTGGTAGTTAACCAAATTAGATGGTTTTCGAATTGCTCGGCACCCGAATTGGTGGTTTATTCTCGAGCCTTGCAAACCCGATTTGTTTACGGGAACTAGGATCAAAGATGCTAAATGAGGCAGCGGTTAATACGCCTTCCTTATTTTTTAACTTCTTCCTGAAAACGCTGTTCATAGAATACTAATGTCAGTTTGCATCGTGGTCCGTCGTAGGTTTCATGAAGGAGATAAATCCCTTCCCTAAAGTCCACTGGAGCCACGATGGTGGTTCATTCGCCTCGGGCAGCAGCTTCCTTTATCTCCGCAATCCACATTCATTCGGTCTACCTGCAGGGCTGGCTAACTAGTCATAAGGCAGGCGAGAGAAGTGGCCTTTAGGCACTACAAGAAGTCATAAGAAAGTCGTTTGTGCTCGTGCTCCCTAGATCTACCGTCAGTGAAATTCACGAGTAGAAAAGATGATTTTCTCTTTTCCTTTGAAGTGGCTGAGAGTGTACTAAGACAAACTCAATTATAACCTTCTTATACTTTTTTCAAAGCATCTCCTTTTTTAGCTCAAAAGATGTTAAAGATCCCTTTTGTGCCTACTTCGCCTATACTTATGATAATTTGAACATCTGCTGCTTTTTAAAAACGAATATACACTGGCAAACCAGGATGTCGGTAATTTTGCAGCAATTTTTAAATCTAAAGTGGTTATAACCCTCCACTAATTTTGAAGAAAGCGCTCATTGGAGAGTCCTAAGGAGAGGTGATTTTGCTATCCTCTTACAAGAGTTCAATTTTGTGATCACAGATTCCACTTTTGATCAATTGTTTATATTGTATTCCTTTTTTGAGAATCACGACTTAAATTCGTTAGATGAAGCATCCATTGTTACACTTGCAGACAAGTTTTTTTTCTTGTAAAAAGGGCAATAATCCAACTGTCTGAAAACGATTGCTTTTTGATACGAGAAGGAAGGGAATACATTTAATTCTGGTGCCTATAAACGAGGCTTAAATTCGCCCTTCGAAAAAAGGAACTGGAACCCGATGCAAAAGCTCAAGAGATTTGCTTCAGATAATCGAACATTCCAGAACTCCTGGATGTGTCGTTCATTGGGCCGAATACCTCTACTGACAAAGTAAAACTATAGACTCCTGGGAAAGAAGTAGATTGCCCAGTTTTTCTGCATTTACCTACTCTTCTGATCTCTTGAAGTGAGTTCGCCAAAGCTACTCTCCGAGGTTTTACGTGGCTGCAGCGCAAACACACAGAAGAGTTGGGAGGTCAGGAGGGTGGAGGTCGTGAGCAGACGCGGAAGTAAAGTCGTGGAAGACCAAAAGGTCTGTGTAGTCAACTACATGAAGATAGCAATTATTGTTTCTCTTTCTAATTGGCAGTCCAGCTTGCGCTGTAAAATCCCCAACTTTAATCATTATACCCACCTACTATGGCATGGACCTCATCGTAATCTGCCATTTGTAGCAGTAGGGTACATTGATTTCATCCTCCTTTTGCCCCACACCTCAAATGGTAAAATGAAGTTGACATGGTGATCACTGACCCGTAAATAATCTGTGAGAGATGCATGAACCTCTACCAGAGCAAAAAATGTCTCAAGCCCAGTTTTTCATATGCCAAGTGACTCATTTGTGATCACGGTAAAAAATGCCCTCCAAAACAGAACTTATCAAAACACCGGCTAATACACTCTGGGTAGATTAACTTTGCTCCCACCAGTCAAAAACTCTGCCAATTTATGCTGCAGTCTGTTGGTGTCAAGGCTAGGAGTTAAAAAAATGTTATTTACTTTTCAATCTTTCACAAGCCCTTTAAAATTAGAACATCCATTTGGAACCACTAAGATAGTGCTAAATTTAGATGTGAACTTTAAACGTCTTTTAAAATTTAATGGGCTAGTTAATGCCAGTCGAGGACAAACAGCTCCATAATCACGGTCAGAATCATGCCTTATTATTGAACCGCCTCTGCTAAGTCGCCTCGTCATCCTTTTCCTCATCTCCTTTCATATACCTGTGTGATGGAAGTGTACTCTACCTACTACCGCCAATGACGGGCTTTATGTCAAAAAATATATTGTTAATTTTAAGTAGAAGTTGCTTTATTAACACCACACAGAGAGACCGGGGTGGTGGTAGTAGAGCCCCGTGTCATCGCTGTGACTTTTGTAAGATCAAGGTTAATGTTTCCCCATGCTGTATCTGCAAAATGAGGTTTCGATATTCGATACCAAAAAAACAAACCTGTGAGTCCGATCAGCTTGACAAAACTAAAAGCGATTCATTGTTATCCTCTTCGTAGACGCTCTTACAACTTTTCAGTTCAGTTTTTTTCGACACCTTTTGGTTACGACTAAAAGTTTTTTTTCGACTAGTTAAAAAAATGCCTTCTTTTGAGAATAAGGTATTGCAATTTGAAATAACCATTGAGACGTTAGTAAAGTAGTTAACGGTGCAGTGATTTCACATTTAAACCAGTCGGTTGTTATAGACGGTAAGTGAAGCCCTTTTGATTAGGTCCGCCTACCCGCTCATCTATTATGCAGCAAGCTGTTGGGCGTCTGTGTACACGTGTCCAGACAAGAAATAGAAGCAAGATTAGATCTCAGAAAGTGGATCATTGTAGCATCTGGCCTTAGTTGCTTCATGCAGAAAATAGCGGGCCAAAACTGAATCCATGAAGGGTACTGTGGTGAGTCTCCATCCCTCCAGTCGCATCGACTACGTCTTTTGAGGAGATTCGTACCCAAAGGAACAAGTTGACGAACTCATTTACTGATAGTGATTCAAAAGTATCTAGAGCCAAAGTTGTTTTAATAAGGTGTCCGTACTTAAATTGGCGCGTGTCACCCAAACCGAGGATGTCAGTTCTTCTTATTCCGATCTAAATAACTTAAATGATACGAAGCCAAGTCAACCGTGTGAGGACATATGCCCCTCCCCTTACATGCCATCGCGCTAAGTAAGCGAGCTATTTTCATCAAGTAGTGGATTATTTCTATTAATAAAACAAATCCTCCCCTAGCCGGTGCTGCCTGGGCACATAAACTGCGGCTACGGACTTATATTTGCTTATTTTTATCAAGAAATTGGTTATTCAATGCACCCGTTTCATAATAGTATGGCATATAAATGGTTTCTACGGCTGTCGGCGCATGCAACGAGCTTTTTGACCTGAGGCTAGTAAACCACCTTTCCTCTGACGCTGATGGGAGAACAGTATTGACACCTTGCGAACCAAAATAAGTAGGTCAACTAATCAAATGGTCAGGACTTACAGTTTACGTTAATTCTGAAACTGCTTGTCTGCCTTGATTTAGTAATTGCTTTTAAAGCCGGATGAGACATGCGTTTTGATATGGGGAGCTACACTGGCGTTCAGGCTAAGCCGAGATATTCTTACATTACTTGGTTGAGACACAAATATACACTGAAGTACAACCCGATGAAGCCGCCACCGCATTATAGAACGAATGCCCATTCTGAACAGCTTTTAATCATGTCGGTCCTAGAAACCTTCGCAAAAGACGTCAAGAGGTACATGGTACTGTTGGCATGTGTGTTAGTGAGTGCTCCATTGGAGCTATAAGCGGCAGTTTTCAAAGAGGTTTAGATGACGAAAACTTTGGAAACCAAATTATGGATGTAGTGGACCTACACCTACGGATCGTGAGGGTAGTATAGAAAGGCTTAGAGTGTCACTAGGATATGCAAACCCTTTCTCTATTGCTTCTGATGGTCCAGAGCGTCAAGATCTCAATTAGCTGGATATCAACAGAAGCCAGCTTCTCTATTCTGCCTTCAAATCCGAGGTATCTTATAAGGAGGAAGGGTACTTCAACTTCCAATTTGCCTTGACTGCTGCCTAAAGTGATATCTGTGCCATGTTCGAAGCCCTACAATTTTCCAAGGCTGCGACTCGGGATATTCGGTTGTACGACGTGAGATCTCCATGCGCTTCTCCAAGAATGTAAACTGGAAGGTGGGTTAAAAAGTCTCCAACGTGTAAGGTAAATGTTTTACGACTACTTTTTGACGAAATTAGCACATTTCTGGAAGGAGGAAGAAGCAAGCAATTACTGTTAATTAAATACGAATTGTCATTTCATTGCTTAAAACAGTGAACATGAGATGTCTCCTTTTGAATTGGAGGTCGACAGTCCGTTTGTTGAATGGAATATTTTCTAGGCCTAACTCGAGCGGTCAATCCCCATGGCAGTCCAATCATCAGCCATCTCCCCAATCACTTCACCCAATTTTTGTGGCTGCTATCATTCGTAGTTAGAAATTGGTTAATTTTAAAACTCTTTATCTCAAAACATGCCATTCAGTTCCCCTGTTTTGGTTAGATTGAATCAAAACTTATCCACTCATGATTCAAACGTCTTTGATAAATGAAATTGGTAAGGAGGAGGGTCAGACTTCAAACCGAACAACTTCGCCTCCAACAATCATAAGGTGGTTTGACGTCTCATCGTCTCTCTAGTTATTTTGAATTTTCCCTCACTTTTGAGGGTTGTAATACTGTCTCCACGAAAATAGTGTCAAAGCCTGTCAATATAAACGATGTTAGAATTCGATACACGCAAATTAAGGCTCATTTCCTGGAACAAATAGCCTATAATAATGGGAAACATCCCCCTCCTCAAACCGTCAGCCGGTATACTTTTTCTCCAACTCGCTAAAACGCATTTTTTGCTTTATTCGTACGATCAATTGAATCCGGCTAATCAAGGGTAAATAGTGTAGCGATACCGCGGGAGGCGAGGGCGGAGACGCTACTCTATAGAAGGCGACATGAAAAGATTGTTTAATTTTTTCTTGCGAGAATGACCTACCAAGTGTATTAGTGGGAGATAGAGCCTGCAGGTCACAAGATCTCTTTAAGAGAACTCGTGTGGCCTGCAGCTTCATCAGAGGCAATGCCATGCGTATGAGGTGGCTATCAAAGAAAAGTCATGTATTAGGCTTACACAAAATCGGCAACGATCACATGACAGTGCTGCCACTGGCTGAAAAACAATGTCAAGAGTAAGCAGCAACTAACTTGCCGATGTGACCGGATGTTGACCATTATTATCAATGAGCTGTTATTACTGTTATTTGGACACTTGGGACCATAAAGACTTACCCCCCATCGACTACTGCCCCATTCAAAGGGTAAATGATATATTGTGAGTATAACACCCCACTTACCTAAAAAATGAATGGGCTTTGGTGTTTTGTTAAGAGTACAAGCATTTAAGAGGGCGGAATTGCTGCCTACGCTTCAATTGAGCCCATAAGCCGATGAATGAGGTATTAACTATGGGAGAAAATGTGGTCTATTTCAGTGGCTCCCCCATTGTCTGTACAAAAGTAACAGAGACTAATTAGGGCCTAATGGAGCGTCCGTCACTTGTGCAACTCTTGAACTTTGACCTGAATGGATGGTCACTGTTGGATATTTTTTGTAGCAAACAAAGTGCTACCCTGACACTTAAGCCTAATAAGACCAACGTCTGGCTGTGATTTAAACAGAGGAATGAGAGCGCTCCTGTCACGTTGGTAGTGTACGACGCGGAGGGAGAATTTGATTAAGCTAGAGTAATGCCAGCGTCAGTGCTTATATTGAGCTACTTTACTACCGAGGGGCATAAATAGACCCTGTTTTTTTTGCTTACTTGAGTGCAAAAGATAATTTGAAGTTTAACTACTATCCTCGATTGCCTGTTAAGAGAGTAAGAATTCTGCTTGTCCAACAGGCACTTCGATGGGAGAATATAGCAGATTATCACCGCTGGTTCATATCAAGCCTTCCCTTTCCCCCCCCCTCTCCGCCGAAAAAAGGCAGTAATGTTATCCTCAGCCTTAGTGAATGGTCGAATCTGTCGAATTCTCAGATAAAGGGCATTCCGTTCCCCCATTTTTCTGTCATGATGACGCGTGGCGCGACTGTATCAATGCGGCCTTTGAAGTCATTGTACCCGCGAGACTATGGGTACTCATGGCTTTTCCCGAAAAATTGCCCTTGTCTCAGAGCTGTTAATGCCTTTATTATTGTGGACTTAAACAGGACAGATATTTTTAAAGCATCATAACTAGGAGAAGATAGGGGAATTATTAGGATTTTAGAATCTTCAATCTCTACTTAGCATTACATGCTTTGAAATGCTTACAGGTGGCTGTGACGATTGCTAATGTGGCGTTTCTTAAAGCCCCAATACTCTCTTTGACAATTTGTAATGTTATTAACGGTTGTAATAAACAAAGCATTGTGGATGGCTTACCTTGTTTTGCTACTCTACAAGCGGCCACTTGGCTGAAAAATACTGGATAAAATGAGAGAACAAACTCCCACTTTACTGTCCCTAAATCACGTCAAAAATGGCCTTTCAGATGGAGTAAAGTGTAGCGACTTGGAATGAATTGTAATAGGCTCGGTGTTTCTCCCTTCCACCTCTTTGCTCTTAGAACGAGTGGATGAGGAAATGCTTGATTGAGTGGCCACAAATAAAGAGGTACAGAGGTATCACGGTTTCCTCCTCGGGGACCGATGGCGTCCAGTCCGTCACGAGGTTCATACTTACCAACCGGCACATTCAAACAAGCGCACTACGGACTATTCTATTATTCAGCTATTAAAAAATGCAGAAAAGATGATCGTTTGCGTTTTGTTCCTTCAAAAGCACACTAAAATCATTTCAATTTTATAATAGGGTCTATTCATTTGTTAGACTAGGGAAATAAGGAGCGTGAGATCTGTTTTAACCACAAAACTATCTTCCTTTCAATCAAGAACTCAAAGAGAGGTGTTTATTTCCTCGATTTATTTTCTTTGTAGTAAAAGAGGTTCCATTTTGTTTACCCGTTCCAAGCCCGCCTCAAATGAGAAACAAGGATCACGAGTTGACCTTTCAGCCGGCCTTGTAATTTGCACATCCCCGTGTGTTAAGGAACGAAAAGTTACTTTAAACAACAAGAGAAATAACAAGTTGCCCGCTATAATTATTAAAGACTCTAGTTCTACTTTGAAGAAGCAGATAGGCGAAGAAGCTAGAAATGGGGTCAGGCGCTCGATCTGAGGAAGAAAACACAAAGCTGGGATGGTTATTTTATACCTGAAGACCAAGCACAAAATATCGGAATGCCAGAATATTCACAATAATTACACTTACTTAATCATTCTTAATACTGCCTCATCACGCAGAATTCTTGATCCATGGTTATAGAAGGAAGGAAGTAGAAGTTTTAATGGAAGCGTTTAATTTAGCAATTCCCGCAGCCTTTTGATCATCTTGGTCTTTCAAATTTGTCAACAAATAAGGCAAAGAAGTTGTGCGTTCCATGAGGAGATTAAACTTTTTTGTACGATTTTTGACATGTCATACTGCAGTAGCTGCGGAGACTTGTGAAATGCGTGTAGTCGCTTGGACACATGCACAACAGGTCAGTCCTACTGGCTTTAGGAACTTAAATAGGATTTTAAAGCTTTGGAAACAGCCATGATTAGTTGATTAGTGGGAAGAAAGACCCCATGCTGCGCACTAAACTGACCTTACTTTACACCACCTCGTCTCGGCTGACCCGACTAGATCCCAGAGAATGTCTGTCTGAGGCACTTCCTCATCCTTATCTTCCGCATTCTTTTGATAGAATTTCTCCAAGTAGTAGCTATCACCTCTCCTTGGGATTAGGATTGAACATTAGCTTAATCACATGCAAAATAGAATTGATGGTTGGGAAATAGAAGTAAGATGGGTAAGCAGAAGCAGTATGGCTAGAGATAGGTTGTCTGTTACTAGAGACAAGGGCTCTTATGGCCGGTAGAATTGGCATCAAGTTTGTCTCGATGTAAAGGCGAATACTTCAACGTAGAAAATATTTGAGGGAGTCTTCCGCGGTTCTATTTTCCTCATATGAGGCCTGAAAAAACAGCAGCTGATTATGCCCGAAACCTCCCAATCTAATGAGTAAGCCGAATAATTACACGGTTATAGATCCTATGTCTACTTTTCGATTAATTAAGTAGTATAGGTCCACTGGCATGTGATTGGTCAATTCTTGAAGGCTATTACCTAATAACTTAATAATAGGGTTAGTATGCCAAAGAGTAATTAATACGAAATAAAAAAGAATTCCTTTGAAGCACTACATGAAATATCCAAATTCACCGCACTTTGTACTTCTGCATCAAACTGCTGACCCAAATAAGTTAAGGATTGAACAAGGTCAAGGATTCTGCCAAGTGTTACGTGTGATGTGCTTTATCGCCTGACATTAAAAATCGTTGAGTGAGGGATGGTTCATAATAATTTTTTGTGAAGACTTCCCGTAATTTTTCAGTGCAACAATATTTTCAATATGTCGACGATCACTTAACCGATTGAGGGATGGAATGATACCTGCAAAAATGTCATTGCACTAACTATATCTTTGTTAAAAAATCCGACTTTTAATGCCGTAATAATTCTGGAGGGTTGTACATAAAGTCAGCTTAATCGGTCTTAAGTTAAAAGCAATGAGGGATCCTTTAGGTTACCTGGGGATCAGGGGTCATACACGGCTTGTAAAAAAGCTCTGTCCTGGTATCATTGTCTTGGAGAATTCAAACCAAAACTTGTCAATCCCTATCAAAATTTAAATTTATAATTTATAACCGTAATTAGTCGAAGAACCTAGTGTCTTTGTCATGGTGATACGTAACCGGCAATTGTCGCATCTTCTAGTATTTGCTTTCATCATTTCAGCGCCCTTTTTACACATCAATTACCTCAATACACGGTCCATTTAGACCTAAAAAGAAGGCCGCCTTTGTCGGCCCTCTTCAAAGACTTTTAACCTTCGAAGGCACCGATTCAAACCAGGCTTTAAAGTGTCCATCATAAAATGGGAGGCTAGGGATTTGCGCAATACGTATTAAAAAGCGTCCCATTTTGGTGATCACAGGTACCCCGCCGCCACCGACGCAATTGCTGACAATAGATGATATCTTCCCCCGACTCGACGAGCCTCCACAGTTGGAGATTCTACGGAGTCACCTTTTCGGCGAGGGACGTTTAACAGAGAAGGCGGCCCTGAAGATCATCGAGGAGACTGCGGCGATTTTCAAGAGCGAGAACAACCTTATTGAACTCGAGGCACCCATTACTGGTGCGTTAGGCCAACTTTTGTCTCTTTTGCATCACACAAGTCGATGTTGGTAACCCGTAGATATCTGCGAGTAGCTTGATTGAAAGATGTATTATGGGTGTAGGTGGTATGACGAGAGCCCGGATCACGAGAGTCTTGAACGATCCGTGTAAAAAAGTATGTAATTAAGGTGAATTTGCCATGCTAAGAGGTTTATTTAGAACTGTGGTGCATATTTCCCCACCACATCAACTGCTTGGACCCATAAAAGCAGACTGATTGAGCAGATTGCATAAACGGGAAAAGATGCGGTTTAGACGTGTCTTTCTTCCGGACAGGCATTTGGCACACCCCAGACTATGGATGACTCACGATACTGCTACAAACGAAGTAGGTGTCCAACTCGATTACATGGAAAGGGGTAATGAAGACTCTCGTCGCTTTGGAAATGTTGTGAATTACGGTTCCAAAAGCAAGGTATCTGAGCTAGCTGTGACGTCACATACATCCAAACAGTAGATATGGCAGTGTAAAGAACAGCGCAAAAATTAACGCTGCAAACTGGACAGCATACTCTGTACTGGGCTATAATCCTTTCCAAGAAATGTATTTTTAAATCAAGCTGAAGTATGCTACCTTGCCAAAAAAAGAAATATGTAGCTCAGAACGAGGTAGGGGACTTTTAAGTAAGAAATTAAACAGGTGAAAGGATTTATTGGTTGGAAAGATTAACCCTGCTTCTACTGAAGCACACATGATGAAAAGGTATTAAGGTCAGGAAAGCATACTTTATAAAACACTTCATGTTACAAATTTGTGCGTTTAAGTAAATCATTTCTTTTGTAAATTCAATGCAATAAGCAATTGCATGTCGTTCAATCACCTGTGGCACTAGAAGATCAAGGAAATTGGTGGCATCTCATGAGGTTTTGTTAAACTGGACACCTGTTAAACAGAAGAACCACAATACATTTTAATTTTTCATAACTAAAGATTTTGTACATTGGAGTAAGGCAAAGACAAAACCAGGGGATTAATCAAATGGCTCCATCAGTTTTTCGTGGACTTTGTGTAGACGACTTGTCATAACTTTTTGGGGACTAGGTGAATAGTTGTGAGTGTTTACATGCACTATACAGGAGAGATACGCGTCAGTCTATTTCGCTTTCTGGATTATTCCCACAATTTGGACAAGCCCATCATAAAATGCCGATTATCTGCTCGGCGATTTTAGACAGGGCTTAGAAACTGAGGAAGCGGACTTTCAAAGCTGTAAAGCACTTAAAGGGGGAGCAGTTACAGAAGGCATAGCTAAAAAGTGGTTTGAAAAATGTGATACATGTGATGAGCTGCCTAAAGATGCCTCACTAAGACCATCTAACCTCGGTCACGAGAACGAGGACAAGCTACGCAGTCTCGGACAAACCACATATCGCAATCGTAAATGGTAGGAAGGGATGGAGATGTGAATGCTGAAAGTGAGTGATGAAGCGATTGGTTTGCACACACGTTAGGTGGAAGGGGCAGGGTATGAAAGCTCAGAAATGGACATGCTTATGGAAGTGGTGAGAAAAAAGTGCTGATCTAGACAGGGCAAGACAAGACACGGTAAGAGAACCCAATAAAACGCAAAACCTCGTAACTTCTAACTGATATCTTATAATACACGTCACTATACTGAGCCCAACGCCACCTTACCGCACCACACCACCACAGCCTACACAATCCGCTCGTTCCGACTTCACCTCCGAGTGATGCGCATCCCCTCACTTTAGCATCAGCATTTCGTGTGTGCTAGAGTTGGGAAATAAAGTGAGACGGGTAGACAGAAACGGTGTTGGGTAGGGATGTTATGCCTACTGCTAGAGACACAAGCCTTTGTTATCAGCGAAAATGGCATCATGGTTCTGTCTGGTTGTTAAAGGATGCCAGATTGTGGACAGTGATTTACTTCGGAATTGCAGAGACGAGGAATTTTTAGCCTGCTTACCAAAAAATAGAAAGCTGAAGTCCACCCTTTCAATGTCAGCCTTAATCGCTGTTTTTTTAAACCGACTTAAAATCAACAACGCAGGACACAAAGCATTCTATAAAGAAAAATGTCAGTTACGAAAATTTTCTAAGTGCCATGTCATTTAAGATTTTAGTTCCCTCATTTTTCCCAAATCAGATCAGAAATTCTTCCAGTCTCTTTATATCACATATTAACACAACTTTTTAATTTAACGATTAACGAGCTAGCTTTACCTCTTTCTAGAGATATTTCGCATTTTCGACATACTACTTATTTAAGTGGCCACGGTGTATTACAGATTTTGTTTTTCTGATTTGGCTGATTGCATAGAAAAATTTCAAATAATTT